>NC_052400.1:4932378-5232378 GCF_009389715.1 Phoenix dactylifera
TGGTCCAAGCCATGAAATACTGGAAATATTGTCTGTCCCACAAAGAGTTTGTGCTTTACTCAGTTAATGAAGCATTAAGGTTCTCAAAAGGCTTGGACCAAATGCCTATTTACTTGAGCTACCTGAGGATCAGCCCAATATTTAATGTAGAAGATCTCAGTTTCTGTCATGAAAATCAAGATAATACAAATGAAACGGAGCCTGCCATTAGACTATCTTATGTTCCAAAGAATGTAGACAAAAATGAGGATATTCTTGACGAGCAAATTGTTTCTACGGGAAGGGGCAGTTATAAAATGTTTCTAGTCAAATGGAAGGGAAAATCAATTTCAGAAAGCACTTGGATTACCGTGTCAGATTTAATTGATTCGGTTATTTTAATTGAAGGTTATCTCTATAGTGTTTAGTTCTGTTTTATGTGTTAGTCAAAATATCTAAATCATCAAGTATAGTGTTTGATTCTATTTTGAGTCTTTCAAATGTCAGTTAAAAATATCTAGTCTGGTGTTAAGGAGTTTTCCTTGAAGAAATAGCGAGTCAAAATTTTCTGGTGTGGTATTAATAAGTCTTCTTTGGAAATAAGAGTCAGTCAACAAATCTAGTCTTTGAACATTGGGTCATTTAATGAGTCTTCAATCAAAAATTTAGTTTTCCAGGATTAGTATTTACTAAGTTTACAAGTTCTGGTCTATAAATATAAGTCTTTTGTATGTAATTGGCAGAATACCAGTAATACAATCATTTCCTTTTTTCTGAAGAATTTGGCTTCTGTTTGGATAAGTCTCTATTTCCAAGACTGTCTAAGGTGGACTCCTACATCTAGTATTCCCATCCATACTCTATTCCTCTCTATATTCTTTGTTATCAGTTCCTTTATGTGAATTATTCTTCCTACGTTGCGTCATCCACCTTGAGTATTTCTTGTTATAGTATTAGAAAGTTTTTCTGCATTGAACATTGTAGCATTAACTCGCAGCCAACAAAACATCTATGCATCATTAAAGTGACTATAAATAATCTAAATAGTCATTTTTAAGCTATAAAATCACTTTTCTATAATGTCCAGCCACTTATTTAAAATTTTTATGACTAGGACACCTAATATATTTGTCGAAAAAAGAAAGATCAGATACCCTCCTATTGTGATACGTTTCTTTCATTCAATTAATCATTTCATCAAGCCAGTGTAGTTTGAGAGTTGGACAATTTTTTACTTGAGAAAATATCATTTCCCCCAATAATAATTATGCCCGTGTTTGGAAATTCTTTATTCAAATTAACTCGTTTGTTTGATAATTCTTTATTTTGATGTTAGTTCTTTACTCCAGCACCAATTAGTTTGGTTGCCAGAAAATCTACAGAAAAGGGAAAAGAAACTTTTCCATAAAAAATTAATAATTTAGTAATAAATTTTCTATTGAAATACATAAATGAAAAATATTTTTTGAAAAGGCCAAGTATCAAATGGATTGAGATACAGCCAAGGAGTTGCACACATGGTAAAAAAAGAGGGACAAGTATGAAAATATGACATCCAAGAGTGTTAAAAATAAGGGACAAGTATGAAATATGGCCTTCGGGAGGTTTTTAAACCTTCTGAATAAACTAACTTTTTAAATGACATGGCCTCTCTGCCAACCATTGTGTCAAAAAGCAAAATTTTGAAAGTTTTAATGCTAAAATAATCACTAAACTAGTAGTTATCATATACAATATGATCAAGGAATGCTGAACCGAGCCGTACTGGCCGGTTTAGCCCAAACCAAGCTGATTCAGTCTCCGACCAGGTCAGTTTCTAGTACAAAATGCTTCCGGACCCATAGGGGCCGGAACCTCAATAAGACTAGCCGAAACTGGCCGGTACCGAATAGAATTGGGCAGAACCAGGCGATTCCATCCGGTTCAACTCAGACTCGGTGTGAACCGGTCGGTTCGCACCAAATCAGGTGCTGCAGTGCCACAGCGGACGAGGTGGCAATAATTGTCATGCCATAGTGCTCGCTATGGTTGTGGCTTAGCATTCATCTTTAAAAGTCGAACGCTGCTAAAGGGGAAGGTCAAAGAAGGCCTTCCCAAACTTATGCATGCCCATTTTTCTTTCGAAAAAAACTATAAACAACATTGATTCAGGCTATCAGAAGAGTCAAGGCTAAATAAGATGTGTTTCCTTTCTCCTATCTTCTTTTTTATTTTTGTAGGGACCTTGAAAAAGTAGCTCAAAAATTGCAAAATAAGAGAAAATCATGCCAAATTTTTTAATATGGGTATATTTTTTTTATATGTTGTAGATCTATACACGATGTATATGCTGACATAAAAATTTTTAATTTTTGAATTATATATTTTTTTTAAAATTATCAATATATATTTAGATTAAAGAAAATATTTTTTTTAAAAAAAATAAAAAATAAAAACTTTAAAATAAGAAATGTATTTAGGGGTATGCAAGCTCCTCTATATAAAAATTTGGTGTCCATTCATAAAGTTTTAATGTGATCATGCGCACAATAGCGTAGACCTAAATTTGAAAAAAAAAAATGAGAAGTAAGTAATCTTTTATGCATGCTTGAGGGTCTAGAAAATATATGTAGCATCCATTATTGGGTTCTATATCGATCTAAGCTGAAATTTATTTTTTAAAATATTATTAATTAAAAATTATTTTAAGTATAAAAATAAGTTAAAATATACAATTAAAACCAAAAATTAAGAAAAATTAGTAGTACGTATTACAAAATTCTGAATTAATTTGTGAGTTAAAAATCATATTTTTTGAATTTATGATATATAAATAGGCTTTAAAGTAGAAATTATTAAAAATATAATAAATAGGGTTATGTATTAGATAAATTAGATGTATTTTATGAGATAAAAAATTTATTGTCCTTGTATTAATAGTTTGCTAATTTTAAATAACTCATAAATTGGTGTACTTGATCCACCCGATGTAAGAATGGAGCCATCAAGAAAAAAAGGACTGATAACGTGATATTGGCTGGGAGCATGGGCGAATGCTGGAGGGCCGGCACCTATGGCAGTACAAGTGGTGCAACCAAGAGTTCAAGAAAGAATGGATAACCAAGTTGAAGCAGCATTTAGACCCCGTTTGAGGGAGCTGTTGGCAGTAGAGCTTTTGAAAGTAGAGCTTTTGGAAGTATAGTTTTCTGAAGTAGAGCTTTTATAAAAAGTTGTTTGCTCTTTGCTAACTACATTTCTAAAGTGTTGTACCACTTTAACATGTGTTTAGTAAACAAACTAATAAAGTACCTTTGGTATGATAAAATGACCATAAAAGACATTGCATAATATTATACAACAGAGCATAATAAAATATAATATATATCAATACATAAATATATGATATAGTACAATATTACTATGATGTAATATAATATTATTATAATATAGTAATATAATATTGTATATTATAGCATAATAATTTAATATAATATTAAATTATTTAACAAAACCTATCAATGTATTATAATATAATGTAATATAATATTATATTTATAGTATAATACCATAATAAAGTTATAAAATATTATAATTATTAACGTAAATTAATTTCTCATAATATATCAAATTCTTTAGCTATGTGATAAAATTGGTTAAACAATTATTAAAGGGACATTTTGTGAAATTGTTATATTTTATCACGGATATTTTGGTAAAAAATAGCTTTCCGACAGGGCCTAAAAGTGCTTTTTCAAAAAGCTCCAAAATGGGCTTCTCCTAAAAACTGTTTTTAGCTTTCTAGAAAAGCTAAAACAGCTTTCCGAAATTTTTATCAAACACTCCTAATTCATCTAAAAGTGCTTTTGGAGGGTGAGAAAATGCTTTTGGCCCCCCAAAAGCTTTTCCAAACGAAGCCTTAGATGGTGGTTACGGTGACGTATCTAAGCGCCGATTATGCCCATAGAAGGTTCAACAGCTAATAAAGAAGAACCTCGCTGATTTCAAAGAAGCGAAGGAGAGAGCTACCAAGAAGAAGGTCGAGGTAGAATGTCGAGCGGCAGAGCCACCTTCCTATCATTCTAAAGAGTCAGAGGAGTGGTCCGCTCCAGATGACAAGGAGCCACAAATTCAGGATGCCATGCAGGCAAGTCT
Source organism: Phoenix dactylifera (assembly GCF_009389715.1). NCBI lineage: Eukaryota > Viridiplantae > Streptophyta > Magnoliopsida > Arecales > Arecaceae > Phoenix > Phoenix dactylifera. Next base: position 4,936,489 of record NC_052400.1, read on the forward strand.
GGATGATCAGTGGTAGCAGGCGGTGGCCAGGCATAGGGTTCGATTTGGGCCCTTGTTCTTCGAGTCGGGCTTCGGTTCTGCGAGCAGCGAGGCTTATCCAGAGTTCACGAGAATCTCCTCAATCAGAGAGGGCATTAGCAGAGGCGGAGGCCGAAATACATCTATGCTGAAGGCAAGTCATCTAGAGAAATTCCACCAAGAGGAGCAATCCATGATTTAGATCTGCATGCCTTCCCCAATAGAGATTTAAAGCAGCAGAGGGTTGACTCAATGCTAAAAAAAGATAAGAAGGATATGTGGCAATCTATTGGATCATGGTTCCACTTTAGCCACATCCCAGCGAATGTGGCAGATAATATATACTACAGATTTGTCATTCCTGTCATACAGGCTGCCAATCCTGATGTAGATTTTCTAGACCCGAAGGACATTTATGATGAGCTTCTTGACAACAATAAGAAGGAGCTAGAGAAATGAATTGCCTCTTACAAGAGCAAGTGACCCACATATGGACTAACTGTAATGTGTGAAGGTTGGACCAGTCCTACCATGCGGAGCATCAACTTTCTGACATACTATGATACGAAGACTTTCTTTCACAAATCAGTTGATGCTTCTAATCAGGTGCACGACTCTACATACATCCTCAAACTTATGGAGGAGGTCATTGATCAGATAGGAGGAAAAAATGTCGTGCAGGTCGTCTCTAATAATGGGTCACACTATAAGGCCATTGGAGGAATCCTTATGGAGCGGCGGCCACATATTTTTTGGACCTCAGCACATTGTATCGACCTCATGTTGATGGATATTGCGAAGATCCGTAGATTGTTGCATACAGTGGAGACAGCCCAAAGAATTGTATACTTATAACCATACATGAGTTCTTTCACTAATGAGGAGGTTTGCAGGGAGAGATTTTAAGACTAGAAGTCACACGCTTTGCTACCAACTATGTTGCACTTGATAGCCTTCTTGCATCTAGCAGGTAAGCAAGAACATTGAAAATTAGAATTCTCCTATACTTATATAATTTTACTAAGACGGTCTCCTCTATGTGCATCATACTACTTGAACCTTCGGTTCCAGTACAACATAGCTGGAATTGGTGTGGATGACAAACTTCTAATAGCTCTACATAATGTCATTTACAAGAAGTCTAATCCAGAAGTTGCAGCCCTACGTCTAGAAGAGGTAACTTAACTTAAGTAATATATATAAGTTAACCGATATCTTCTATTATTAATATAGTATAACAGGTTCTTTTCCACAGACCAAATTATTTAGAAAGGGTAGCAACAGCTTTAGACAGCGGGCAGCTGTCATGAGTAAGACAAGTATGAATTCAGGTATGTTACCCATCAGGAGGCCATTCACCTGGCATTAGATAGTTACTAATATGGTACTATATTATATCTATTTTAAATTAATATTTTTGCAGCTAAATGATGAATTCATTTTGGGCTATCTATAAAAAATCTTAAGCGGCTAGCTATCTGAATCCTCTTCCAAACAGTCACCTTAAGTGGCTGTGAGCACAATTGGTCCACCTTTGCTCTCCTCCATAGCAAGCAAATAAACCGTTCGATATATAAGTGCCTCAACGATCTTGTATATGTCCACTACAATCTAAAATTGAGACTAGTCATTCAGAAGAGAGTGAAGCTCAAGTATGCAGATTCGATCCACAGTGCTTTCGTTGATGATGACGATGTTCCTATGATCGGATGGCTTGTGGGCCAGCAGAAGCAGCCGAAGCTTGACGAGTCAGGATCGCTTCCACGATCGGTTAGCTTCATAGCCAATGAGGTTAGAGCCGATGCAGGAAATGGGCTGAGCACAATATTTCACAAATTCCTACAACTGATCAGCCACAGCCACAGGAGAAACAGTCACCACATGACTCCTTGTTCGAGACATCCCCTCAAAGATATGATCGAGAGATGCTCAGACGAGGCCACTACACTACCCAATCGACTCGGTCATGAAGGCGACATAGACAGACAAAGAGGAACACGAAGGATAAGAAGGCAGCTATCCAGCAGACTAAAAAAGAAAAACAAAAGGCATTTACAGCCCCAATGAAAAGTGTCGAAAAGTGTCCTTTAGCAGCAGCGATGATGGTTGTGGTGGTCATGGATCTACTGGCACAAGAGAAAGTGGAGTCCCAGTTTATGAGTCAAGTTTCAAAACAACCGAAGGGTGGTTTTCGATACACCGATGAGTCCAAATTTACGCATGCAACATAGAATAGAAACCACGATGCACGATCTAATAGAGTCCGCAAAGATACGATTGTATATAAAAGACAAGCTCCTCGAGGTCGTTCAGGAGGACACGGTATAGCTGCAAATAACCTCGCACGTGAAGTAGGATTCATAGACTGATCAAGTTCAGAGTTATATACTCGATTTCATTATCCACAGTCACAGACAACCTATGACCCATAGAGATATGGATATGATGCGTCTGAGAGATCTTCCGGTGGCTATTACCCTATGCAGCCCGAAACATCTCACGTGTCAGATTTTGCTGCTGGTATATTTGAATAGGCCCCTTCACAGTCGTATTATCAGCTAGCGCCAGAGCTTCAATAAGAGATCCGAGAATACTTATAATCCGGCGCACGTTCCTTATGGAATAAATATACGCAGCTCGAAACATCTCACATGTCAGATTTTGCTGCTGGTATATTTGGATAGGCCCCTTCACAGTCGTATTATCAGCTAGCGCCAGAGCTTCAATAAGAGATCCGAGAATACTTATAATCCGGCGTACGTTCCTTATGGAATAAATATACAAGACTACAACGCCGCTTAGAAGGGCGGGTTGATGTACGTCCTGATTATACTGATGATTCGGATATCTACGAGAGGCATCGCCACTCGATCCGATTTTAGATATCTTTATGTATGTTTGTTGGACTTCAAAAGTATGTAATTGATTGTATCTTAATTTAAAAATATCTTATAATTTGTATCATTTTAAAGCAGTAAGATGCACCCGATACTGGATAGCGATCCGTGGAGAACATAAAAAAATAATCAAGAAAACATCAAAAAAATCAAATGAGACTTAAATTCATAGAAAAAAATTCGAGAAGAGAGAGAACTCCCACAAATGAGACTTTTTAGGGCCAACTGATTTGTTGTACCAGTTCGGTTTGGTCCGAACAGGTACCAAAATGCACTAGGCGTCGACCGGTACGACACTCGGTACCAATTTGATGATCCTTGAATATGATAGAAAACAATGGGTACTAACAGCACTATCTTTTTCTTAGTTTTATTAAATAAAATAATATTATTATTTGAACCCTAAAATCTTTTTCTAGGTAATTTCGGGTAAAATTTTGAATTTAAAAACACTATTCTATTCAAAATATGGTTTACATAGTTGCATCTTTTCCTCTTATTTTTCCCAATTATGAGGTGATTGAAACTCTTATAACAATCATTGTAATAATTATAACATGGTCCCAACATCTATTAAGCATTCCTACAACTAATAAAGCTCATGCCTAAAGCTAGCTTCTGCTAATAGACTTTTAATAAAAAAATTATTTATTATTAATTATATTTCTGAAGTGCTGAAAAAAAAATTTCATTTATTGATAACTTAAAAGACTCACTATGTTTGAGGTAAAAAAAATTCAAAAAAAAATAAAAAAATAGCATTTTTATAAAAATAAAATTTTCATATTTCATAAAATAAAAATAAAATTTTATATTTCATAAAAAAAATTATAAAAGACATGAGAAAGCTACTTTTCCAGGAATTAAAAATTAAACTTTTTTTTTCAAAACTATCAACAGCCATTAAAATCTATGAACAAAATCTTTTTCTTTGTTAAAAATATAATAAATATTTTACATAACTTTCTTAAAAAAGTAATACTCAACCAAATATAATTCAATCTAAAATAGCTACTTTTCCCCAAAAAAAATACTTATAACATCCAAAGAATGATAATAAAAAACTCCATATAGCACCTTCAATTCTCCAACAAAAAATATTACTATAAAGTATTATAAATTTATAAATTATTTATTTTCAAATTCAACTTAGAAAATATAATAAATAATAAATTTTAATTTTATAATATCATATTATATTGTATTCTAATATAATAAAAATATTATATTATTATTTAAGCATATTATCATATTAGAATATTATAATATGCTTATTATAGTATAAGGAGCACAATAATAAAATATTATCATAATTTCATACAATATAACTTTATAATATTATTATATTATTACAATATTATATTGTTAATCATATTATAGTATCAAAAAATATTTTTTAAATTAATCATTACCAAGACTCAAATCTCATCTTAAAAAAAACGTGGACATATCAAAAACTCCAAATCAAAGGTTTTTTCCAATAATTTTTTCAACTTTTAGAAAAAAAATATTTTAGAATTTTCACCAAACTAACTCTAAATCATCCAAAAGAAACTAAAAAAGCTTTTTAATCCTTCAAAAAACTTTTTTTTTATCTCTCAAAAACAATGCCAAATAAGAGCTCAAAAATAATTAAGAATATATGAGTTTCAATAACAGTCAGCAAAACTAAATCATATCCTTGCCTGCTCTAGCATTATTTTACCTGCCCCATACAAATCATCCTCAACATAAAATCTGCAGGATATAGGTCTAAACATCCTCCCAACATAGGTAAGACAAACCCCAGAAGCATATAATCAGTTCCCTCAACGGCCCAGCAAATCGGAGGATTACCAAAAACTACTTGAAAAGATACCAAACATCCATTATCCAATCACAGAACAATCATCGCATTCATACATACTAAACTCAAAAGAAATCTGATCCTCCCAAAAGCATTATAATCAATTAAGGTCTAGTTAAAAGTACTGCACGGGGAGACTAGCTCCTATTATAAAACTAAAATGCAGAAAATTGCAAAACCTAAAATACCACAAGGTGACACCCAAGTACCTAACCCCTTCCACAGGCACATCAAAGTACCAGTCATGTTTAGCATCTCCTGCCATCTCCTCCCTAAAATACCTTTTTCCATGATCTCTTTGCACAGCTCACTTTGCAGCTGCATGTTTGGCTTTTGTATGAGCTTGAAGAGCATTCTCACTGTTAAAAGTTCTGAAAGAAAACAAGTGCTTTATGAGAAAAGTGTATCCATATTATTGCAGAGTGAAAAATGAAATAACACGTGTTCCCCCTAAAAAGGGTGAAATCAAATGGTGGCAAATGTCATACTTGCTGCATGACTTGCAGCTAACTGAGCCGGCAGATTTGGGGGTTTGCTGCTTAGACTTGTCACTGGTTGCAGGTGTCTTCCCAGCATATTTGGCAGGGTGAGGGGTCGCAGTATGGCCACCACCTTTCTTGCCATCACCACCTTGAAGTAAATCCAGTCAACAAAATGAATCAGTGCTTATGGCCAAATAAAACTATATAATTTTATGACATTATTTGAAGCTATATGAGTATTTGTTTATATTGCATCTAGGAGAATATGTTTTTAATTGAACTTTTAACAAGCAGATAGACCACCTGTTTTCTGACTTCCAACTGGGGAAACTAACTTTGCCTTCTTCTCCGGAGCAGGTGTCTTTGAAGCAGACCCTGCCGGTCTCTTCTTGCCACTTTCAACCTACGACAGGGTAAAGCAGACTAATAAAACAACTTCCAGCACAGACAACCTAAACAATGACCAATGGATGTACCTTCTGTGGAGTAGCTTCATCTTCCTCATCAGAGCTTGCATCCTCATCTACATCATCACTTTCATCCTCTGCCTCAGCCATGTCCTGAAAGATAATCTACATATTAACATTCTTGGACATTGCTTCAGGCATGGTTTTTGCACTATAATTAGATCATCACTCCATGATTAAGCAATCATCAAATAATCTATATATACTGCAAATGTGACCTATAAGGCCCTAAACTAGCAAATAAAATGAATTTAACATTATCAAAATGAATACAAAGACTGCATTAATTCATCAAATGAAGTGGGGGAACTCATATTTTTCAGTCCTTGCACAAACCTCATCATCATCAGATACATCCTCAGACTCATCTTCTTCAGACTCATCATCATCATCAACTTCATCATCCTTATCTGCCTTCTGTTTATCAGCCTTATTTGCTTCCTCTATCTTAACCTTGGGCTTAGCAGCTGAAGCATCTACCTTAACACTGACCTTTCCAGTTGAAGGCTTTGTGCGCTCATCTTTAACCTCAGTTTTGCCTGAAAATCGTCAAAAGGGTGATAATAAAGGATCATTACAAACTTTCAGAAGCACAATGAAAACACAACATATAGAGGTAACGTCAATAAATAATTGGTAGCATCTGAACCTTAGTTGCCTGAAGCAGGAGCAAGCGCGGGAGCATATTTGGGTACAGGTACAGAAAGAAGCATCTAAAATAAAGTAAATGCTTAGAAGCAACCGTAGGGTCAAGCTTCAAAAGCAGATGCAGGGACAAGCTTCTGAATCAAATGGGGGCGGTGGGCTAGCTTCCAAAGCTCAGCGGGAGGCAGATGCAGCACTCAAAGTGGATATTTCAGACACAAACATGTTGCAATAAAGTAACTTCTATTAAACAATATCGGTTTCTGATTCTAGACAGATAATATCAAATATTATAAAAAAAGTTGAGAATTGGCTTAAAGATGACCTTACAGTTACAAATGGTAGAAGATGTAAGAGAATTACAAAGATGCTCAGGTTATTAACACCAGCAAATCCCTAATGCTATAAATCTTGAAAGCCCCAACCCATCAACTGGCACTTTTTAACTCAAACATAACACAAATGTGCCAAGCCTATGACTTGTACTGCAAAAACATACCATTAACCTTCTGTCCTAGTTGAATATCCTCATCAGAATCAAAGTCGCTATCTGAATATAAGAACAAGAAAAGCAGCAAAATCATTATGTGAAGCAAGAACAAAATAAAGAGCTAAAGCAAGTGAGAAAACAGGAGAACTAAAATATATTACCTGGAAAGTCATCAGTTGTGGAAAAAATTGAAAAGAAAGCATGGTCAAGGAAATCAATGACAAATAAGAAGTACAAATAGGCTCATATGGCATAGAATAAATAGCAAGACGAGGGAGGAGGGATATAAATTTACTTAAAGATAACTTGCAAGGAAAAAACTAAAAAGGATATTCATCATCATCTGCAACAACAGTCTTATAGCCACAGAAATAGACACTCGTATTCTTGGAGCTGTGACATAATTCAAATTCCTTCTCAAATACTAAATCATATGAAATTTGAGCACATTTCTCAGCAGAAAGAGTTCCAAGGACTAATTTTTGATCATTGAATTTCACAAAGATGGGTACATTCTCATTTCCCTTGTCCTTCTTTACTTCCCCGAGCGATGCCTATACCATGAAGCATACAATAATTAGCAACAGAATAGTTCTAACAAACATTACTGGAGACCTAAAACATAGATAGAGTCAAAAGAAAACCTGTGAAAGATGTAAATATTTGTCCTCTCCAGGGTCACACTTAACAGTCTCACCAGGCTTAACTTCCACACCTGAAAAATACCTCCAGTTGCAGCATATCAAAATAATGAAATAGAATAGTCTGACTTAAGATAACAAAAGTACAAGACTAGCATAGTCCTATTGTCCAAATTGCACGCACAATACACATGCCCCAATATAAATTCATAGCATAGTCTGTATCATGAGAATACATGAAAATAGCTTTACCAAACAACTCCCCAAAATGGAGAAAGTATCGCCATTGCATGCATGCACACACCCGTGAACATGTTACTCCAACCTTTAATAAACTAACAGTAGCCCATGTGCAACAACATATTAAGCTTAAACAAATTTGTCATTAAATTTGATCGGGTTATGATTATTAATAGAATTATACAGACTGCTTTTTTTATCAAATATTTCTGAAAGATGAATGTAATGCTAGCAAAAGTATACAGACAGAAGCTCTTATCAGGTTATTTTAACTATAGTTAATTGAAAACTAGTCATGGCACTTCTAAATGATAATACAACACCAAGAAAAAGGGAATAAAGTGCAAATATCATATTCCCTGGCTTCATATTCTTTAAATAACATCATCACTTTAACTAGCTCCAAATTCCTCGAACGTCTTGTACCTATTCTTTCTATGAACATACTCTTAAAGTTCCTCCATCGGTGATTAAGTGAGACTCCATGTCAGCAAACATCAGTGGTGAGTTCTCATTCAAAAAATCAAATCAGAGCACAGGAATGCCGTAGATGGTGGGAGCATGGTTGCCAACATTAGAGCATGGTGCAGAATCTCAGGACAAAGAGAGGAAAATGTTAGGCATCACAGAGTGTTGGAGAAGGAAATAAATAACAGATATGGATGAAGGGGAATTACAATCAACAATCATGTCTCAAAGATGAGATGAGATGAAGACATAAAGATGAGGTCAGGTTGGTATCTTATTTGTTACTAAATCTCAGAGCATGCATCCCATCAAAAAGCAAGAACCAAGTTGGTTTCCACATGGGATTTGGACTCTCATCAAAATTGGCAAGAAAGTCGACATCTGGTGTTACTTTGCTGCATGACCAGGAGGTGGGCCATTTATATAATCTAATGAATATGGTTATTAATAGTCGAGATGCCTCAATTAAATTTAATGGTGCTGTTGCTTCTAGAGAGAAAGGATTCATACTTTATGGCATTTAGGAAGGTTATTTCCCGCAATTCTCAAAAAACATATATTAAGCAAACAGATAACGATAATGGTGATGAATGAGGCATTGGCTTTTACAATAGGACTATGTAAAAAAACAAAAAGGAAAAGAACATCCTGTTGACTTAATGAAAGACGAGATGCCTATGTAAATTTTATAGTCACATTAATGGGAAATGTCCAATTCATGGCAAAGTTAATATACTAAAATAGATTGGGAAAGCAAAGAGATAGCCATCAAGACATCTTCATCCGAAGTGGCATAATCAACCTAATATGCATAAAGCTATATAGCTAGATATGATCAACCAAGTATCTTCTGAGCTTACACACATAAATGATTATATTTGCTGAACTTATACCGCACACAAAACGAAAAACAAATAAGTTAATAATAACTCTTAAAGATTTTTTTATTTTTAATAGACTGACACATCTACCTCCTTTCTTTTCCCTCTCATATAAAAATTTGCTGAGGTACACAGCACAGCAGCACCAGTCCAAACATTTTGCAAAAATCCCTCCACCACAAGTTATAAATTTAATAAAAAAAACCCACAACTACCAAATATCATTAGTCAATCCAGTCAGACTGAAATTTATAAATATTAATTAGAATGCCAGCAAATTTAAACTACATTATAAATCCGCACATAATTTCTTTAAAGAGGAAAACCGATCCGACCATTCAAATTAGTTTTAGCGAAAACTATTTATCTACAATTTGTTTGCACCTCTTATATGTTAAAGCGTCCTGTCGGGATGACTAATAGTTTGGCCATACTTACATCACCATTCGATATATCCTCCATAAAAAAGGAAAAATGTGAAGGATCTTTTACTAAAAATAAATATGAGATGCAAAAGTCAGAGGAGCACAAACAGTCCAGAAGCTAAGAAATATATATCAGAATAATATAACAAGTAAAACAATAAACGTTTTTTTTTTTTCAGCAGACATTTTCACTCCAGAAACATAATTTATCTTCAGAATCCATTTCTTCTAAGACATGATCATATGAACATGCAATAACCGGAAAAGTCCAAAAATATTTAAAGCAGGAGAAATAAAATCTAAAGCTGATCAGAAGACACAATATAAAAACATAAACATATTGGTCCCAATGGGGGGGGAAAACGACAGAAAGATACGCACCCGTCTATGATATCCAAAAACTATTAAAAGAAAAAGGAAAGGAAAAGAAAACAGCATATCGATGATGATAAGAACGACAAGTTCCCTCGACACAAAAAAAGGAATTATTGAAGATTGCGAGTTCAACGTAGGATTCAAGATCATGAGCGGAAAAGGGAGATCCTCGGAAAACATTAACAAGATCTTTGACGGAAATTAGGGCAATAAAACCCTAATACAGAGAGAAAAAGAAAGCTTACCCCAGAACTCCATGTCGATCGATACGAAAGTAGAGGAGGAGAGGGGGTTTTGGAAGGGTTCGGGGAAGACAGAGAAGAGGCGATGGCGAGCGAGAGAGAGAGGAAGACTTAGGGTTTTGGTCGGGTGGGGTTTTTAAAGGGAAACAGGAACCCCTTGGGTACACGGCCCGCCCATCTCCACCGTCAGTTGCGAGTGCGTGCTAGCTGTCCATGTCTGATTTTGATCCGCTCAAAATCCGGGAGGGACAGGGAGGCTTGGGAATTCTTGAACCAAACCGTGGGGATGCTGATTAGGTAATTAAAATATTTTGTTAATTTCACATAAAAAATTATTTGATAATGAATAAGAATGATTCTCGTGTACGCGATGCGCGAAATATTGGAAATATAAATATAAATTTATATATAAAAAATATATATTTTTCAAAAAATAAATTATAAGTAGAATTTATTTAACAATCAACGCTAATCCATCCAATCGCTTTGGCTATCGTCATATAAATTGGAAGGTAATATTTTTAGAATTTTTTTTCTTTCATATCAAATTTAAATAGAGATTCATAAAAAAAAATTAAGAAAGTTTCTATATTTTTTAAATAATTAATAAGAGTTTCTGTGTTTTCTAAAATAATTAAGATAGTTTTATTATTTGGCATATATATATATATATATATATATATATATATATATATATATTGAGGATTTTACATCTCAATAGAGCACGGAAAAAATAATTAAGAAGAATTTCCATATTTCTTAAAATAATTAATAAAAATTTCTGTATTTCCAAAAAATTAAAAAAAATCTAGGTGGAAGAAAATATTCTCTAAAATAATTAAAAAAAAGCTTAATTTTCTCTAAGAAATTTCTAACCAGACAACTTGACATAATCTTTTTTACATAGATTTTTTCTAACCAATTTTTTTAAAATAATTAGGAAGAGTTCAATGTCTAACGATATTTTTAACAGATCAGATAGCTTCAAATATTCTAAAAAAATTCTTTATCCTGAAATTAATTTGTATATTTCTTAAAAAGGGATCTGCAAAAATTAAAAAAGAAGAGTTTCTTTATTCCTTAAAATAATTAATAAAAGATTCTATATTTCCTAAAAATAATTAAGAAATTTCTGCATGTTTCATGAAAAAATTAAGAAGTAGGTTTTCTAAACTAATTTTTTTCTCTGAGAAATTTCTAAATGGATGGCGTCAAATAATATTTTCTCATAATTATTTTTTAAAATAATTAAGAAGATTTTAGTGCATGGTGATATTTCTAATAGCTTCCAATGCATGAGTACTCTAAATAGATAGCTTCAAATATTTTCTAAAATTTTTGTGCTTTCCTAAAATAATATATGCATGGGATAAATATTTTTTTAAAAAAAAATTCTTTGTGGGACTATAGATGGACACCTTTCTATTATTGTATTTTCATAAAATATTTAAAATATATAATTTTTAAAAAATAAATTATAAGTAGAATTTATTTAAAAATCAACTCTAATCCTTCCAATCACTTTGACTATCGTCATATAAATTGGAAGGTAATATTTTTAGAATTTTTTCCTTTCATATCAAATTTAAATAGAGATTGATAAAAAATAATTAAGAAAGTTTTGTTGATTGGCATATATATATAGAGAGAGAGAGAGAGAGGATTTTACATGTCAATAGAGCATGGTAAAAAATAAGTAAGAAGAATTTTCATATTTTTTTAAAATAATTAATAAAAATTTCCATATTTCCAAAAAAAAAAAATTCTAGGTGGAAGAAAATATTCTCTAAAATAATTAGAAAGAAAGCTTAATTTTCTCTAAGAAATTTCTAACCAGGCAAGTTGACATAATCTTTTTCCATAATTTTTTTCTAAAATATTTTTTTAAAATAATTAAGAAGAGTTCAATGTCCAACGATGTTTCTAATGGCTTCCGATGCGGGAGGACTTTGAATCGATAGCTTCAAATATTCTAAAAAGTTTCTTCATCCTTCAAATAATTTGTATATTTCTTAAATAGGGATCCACAAAAATTAAAAAAGAAGAGATTTTGTATTCCTTAAAATAATTAATAAGAGATTCTATATTTCCTAAAAATAATTAAGAAATTTCTGCATGTTTCATGAAAAATTAAGAAGTAGGCTTTCTAAAATAATTTTTTTCTCTGAATAATTTCTAAATGGATGGCGTCAAATAATATTTCTCATAATTATTTTTTAAAATAATTAAGAAGATTTTAGTGCATGGTGATATTTATAATGGCTTTCAATGCATGAGGACTCATCGTGAGTACTCTAAATAGATAGCTTTAAATATTCTCTAAAATTTTTATACTTTCCTAAAATAATATATGCATTGGATAAATATTTTTTTCTAAAATATTTCTTTGTGGGATTATGGATGGACACCTTTCTATTATTGTAAATTCATAAAATAATTTTAAATATTTCTAAATATATTTAGATAACTTTGACGTATACATATATGTTTAATATATTTAGATAACTTAAACATATCTAGATAACTTTTTTAAAAAAATAGCTATTTTAAACTATGTTTCTATGATTTTTTTTGATTTTTTTGAATTTTGGAGAGGGGCTGAATTTTCTCTCATCTTTCTATTTAATATGTACAAAAATGATACCCATGCAATGAGCAGATAGATTATAAAAATCAAAATATAATTTGATGAAATTAACTTTGAATAGAATGCAGCGGAATGATAAGATGTTATCTTGCTTAAGTTCCAGACAATTAAAAGTAAAGCAGTGAAAAATTAAGCTAAAGCAACTACACTATGCAAGTATGAAAGTAAAACAAGATGCACAAGAAAAATATTACAAACACAAGTATGTATAGTGGTTCGGTGCATCGCAAGTACCTACATCCACTCCCCAAGCATCTTCTTAGAAATTGTTGCCCAGAGATGGTCACCCAAGAGGGGGGTGAATTGGGTGTTTTAAAATTTTTAGTCTAATTAAACAATGCACACAAGTGTAGGTGCAAGAATGAAAATAAAGCGGTAAGCACAATCAATCGCAAACACAGAGGTTTATAGTGGTTCGGAGCTTCCACTGCTCCTACATCCACTTTCCAAACACCTTTGGAAATTTTCCACTATAATCGGCGATTACAGTCTGGTAGTTTTTCGAGTGAACTACCCAACTCGTTGTTTTAACCCGGGCTAACAACGAACCCTACAATCTCCCAATTTAAACTAGGCTTGGGACGCCTAACCCTTGTTCCAAGTCCCTTGACTGGAACAAGCACAATGTTTAAGAGTTTTACAAGAATTTAAAAGCTTCTATGAAAGCAAATAAATCAATAAAGAACAACAAAACCGGAAGAACCCTCTTTCCCGTTGAAAGCTTGGATGATGGTGGTTCTTCCGATGTGGATCACGTCGGCCTGAATGCGAGCTTTGATTGCCGAGTAGGAGCGAGTAGATGAGCACGAAATCAGATGAAGAAGGCTTGAATGCACTTGATTTATCCTCTTGAAAGCACCAACTCCCTTGAGACTCTCTCTCTTTCTTCTCTCTTGAATGCTTTAGTGTTAGGTGGGTGAGAAGTTCTTTTCATGCACTTAAAAACTCCTTTTTATACTTCTGCAAGCAATAAATCCGTTAGAAACAAAAATAGAGCTGTTAGGATTTAAAAAGAAAACCTGCAAAAATGTGTCAGTCGCGTTCCAGGCATTCCGGAGACGTCTCCGCTTGAACGAGAGACGTCTCGGCTATATAAAAAATCCTTCGACAATATCGGAGTCGACTCGGCGCTTTCTGGGGACGATTCCGAAGAAGAACAGCCCGATTTTTTGTTTTTCTATTTTTCTGAGAGAGCCGGCTCGCATGCCTCGGGGGACGTCTCGGGATTTTTTGTGCTTTATGCGCGGGGACGACTCCGCGACGTCGGAGACGGCTCCGACGTTTTCTCAACGAAAAACGGGTCCTCTGGAATCCCTGAGAGAGTCGGCCCCGCGTCCTTCGGAGACGACTCGCGCGCATCCCTTGAAAACGGCCTTTCTGCCGTCTCTGAGAGAGTCAACTCTGGAAAGCCGAGAGTCGACTCCGACCCTGCGAGACGCCTCGGCAAGTGCTGGAGACGTCTCCAGACGTCCCAGCTTCTTCTCTGCGTACCGGAGACGTCTCTGGAACAAGCCGGAGACGTCTCGGCTGCCCCTGATCCATTTTCTTTATCTCAAAAATCTTCAATAAATCCACGAAAAAATACGGGAACATGCCTTGACAATACTTAACAATATTCTTAGTTAAACACCTAAAATGCTCAAGTAAATTGTCAATATAAAGGGAATTATTCTCTAGTGTTTTGTATTCATCAAAATCCATTAGGGGGTCAACAATCTCCCCCTTTTTGATGATGACAAAACACTGAGTATATGCAAAATTTAAAATTAAACATATACACAGTATTTGATCAGATGTACAAGTATTGTGTTTTGGTTAGAGCTAGATACAGTATGCATAATTCAGTATAGTCAATTGTCAGTTCTATACTTATGCATAAGCATTGATCTTAGTAGCTCTTTGAGCAATTTTGGCATATCATCTATCACTTTTAGATTTGAATCAAGTTAAAGTGTAAATTGATGAAATATTGATGCTAAAGACAATCAAAAGCCAAATACTTTTGACTCTCCCTTTCTTTTCCAGAAGGACAAATGTCATTAAGCCAATATTTTTCAATTTTATCTTTTCATTTTGTTGATTCTAATTAAACTTTCAAGTATGAGTGTGATAAAAATAAAAATTTTGCATTTTGCATTCCATATTGGTTCTACTCCCCCTTTTTGTCATCAACAATGAAGGGGACAAATTAGTGCCAGGCAGCAGGACATGCTGACAGTGTTCCGCAAAATATGTCCCCAAAATGCGATGCCTATTTGAATGGTTCTACTTCCTTTTTCAGATTTGCAAATAAGATTTCAGCATCCATGTTGCTTTTTAGATTAGAATTCAGTATTTATATCTAATTAACATGAAACATTCAATGATTTGGGAAAGTGAATTTTACTCCCCCTTTATTTTGGAATTCATTTCAGACCATTTAAATTCAATTATTACAAGTTGTGCTCCCCCTGTTTCATATGCATTGTCAAGTTGGCAAAATAGTGAAATGGTTGCACATTGTCAAGTTTGAACATTCAAGGTATATTATGACATTTTAACATCCATAGCACATCACAATATTAAAAAAAAAAAAACATACTCCAAGATTCAAAAAGAAAGGATATGGCATTTATATAGCATTACAACATTTGATGCCATTACAAGGATTGATTGCAAACACAAAAGAAGGAGTTTCATATAAGCCTAGGGCTTTACAAAAAGATGAACCCTAGATGTCTACAAAATGTGCCTTACTGGCCAGCACCCTCAAGAGCCGCAGTAGCAGCTTCCACAAACTTATGAATTGCTAGCATTAATCTTCTAAAGTTATCTCCCTGAGACTGATTGAGCGCTTTCATTAATGCTTCAATTTCATGGGATGCTTTATCAATCCTTGTTGCCTAGATAGACAACCCAAGAGGGGGGTGAATTGGGTTTTAAAATAATTTAGATAATTTAAAACGTTATGGATGATTAATTAAAAACTATTGCAAGTTATTTAATTAATTACTATGTGCTGTGAGTAATATGAAATGAGAAGAAGGAGAGACAATCAATCACAAACACAAGTTTTATAGTGGTTCGGAGCTAACCCTTGCTCCTACGTCCACTCCCCAAGTCTCACTTGGGAATTCACTATAATTCCCTTGGATTACAGCCGGTTGTTTTCCAAGCTCACAACCAAACTTGTTGTTTTACGAGCTCACAACGAACTCGGTCGGTTTTCCCAGGCTCACCGACTAGAACCACCCCCGATTGTTTTTCCGGGATCACAATCGAACCCTTACACACGTTGGTTTTAACTCGGCTCACCAACCAACCTCAATCCCCTTGATTCAATCCCCGATTGAACCAAGTAAATACAAGTTGTGGAAAGAAAACAGAAAATGAGCTTCTCAAAAAGCAGATGAAAACAATATGAACAATAAATGAAGTTAAGAAGCCTCAAACGCTTTTAGATTGGAGATGAGGAATGGCTTCTTAAACTTCTGGTCTCCTCTTGAAAGAGTAGTCGACTTGAATGCAGGAGAAGGAGGCTTTAATTGCTGGGAAGATGTAGTTGGAAGCAGTAAATGCAGATCTTCCTCTTTTTCGTTGAAGAGCACGTTGCAGAGCTTGAATGCTTGATTAGTTGGAGTGAAATAGTTGTTCTCTTTTTAGCTACAGTCCTCTGTGGCTATTTAAGCCAACCCCCACGGAAACTAGCCGTTAGAGTGCTTTTTCTGCCCGTTCTGAACACTCTGCGCAGCCTGACAATATGACCGTTGGTGGGTTGGAGTCGACTCGCGCGATCAGGAGTCGACTCGGCTGTAGCGGGAGTCGACTCAAGCTTTTCCGGAGTCGACTCGGCAACTGTTCCAAATTTGAATTAAAGTTGCCTTCACGACTGGGAGTCGACTCGTCTTGACCTGGAGTCGACTCGTCAACTTCTGGAGCTGACTTGGCAATTTTGGAGTCGGCTCATCCACTGAAGTCCGTGGATCCAATTTTGAATTTTGTCCACTCGAGTCGACTCGACTGTCCTGGGAGTCGACTCGAATCTCAGAGCCCGAACTCCCGATCCTCTGTCTTTTGGCTCGTCCAGTCTTGGAGTCGACTCGAACTTCCTTGGAGTCGACTCGGCTCTCAGTTTCCGAAAGATGGTCTTCTGCCTTTTGACGTGAAGCTGTCTTGGAGTCGACTCGAGCTGTCTGGGAGTCGACTCGAATCTCAGAGGCAGTAACTTGGTTTTCTGTCTGTCTTGGGGTCGCGGTGTCTTGGAGTCGACTCGCGTATTGCGGGAGTCGACTCGAATCTCAGAGTCCATAAAATGGTCTCTGACTTTCTTTGTGTACCGCTGAGAGTCGACTCTTGCTTTCTTTGGAGTCGACCTGTCAACCATCGGAGTCGACTCGCGTTCCACTGGAGTCGACTCGAATCTCAGACCCGAAAACTGCTCTCTGACTTTTCTGCCTGTGACTGCTTGGAGTCGACTCTTACTTCCCTGGAGTCGACTTGGTGAACATTGGAGTCGACTCGCGCACTTCAGGAGTCGACTTGTTGACAGGTTCTGAGTTGATCCTTTCTGTTCTTCTGTCTGTTCTCAGTCGGAGTCGACTCGTACTCATCTGGAGTCGACTCGAGCTCGTGCCAGTGAACTTGATACGCTTGGAGTCGACTCGTGATACTCGGGAGTCGACTCGAGTCTCAGACATTGGTTCAAACAGACTCCTTAACTTATCCAACAATTATGAACCAAGTCTTGGGACACTTAGACAGGATTTTCACTGAAACACTCAATTGAATTCATTAGTAATTAAAAGATATACTCAAATGCTTTGAGCTCATCAAAATCAAATGGGGTTTTAATCAATCACTCCACAATCTCCCCCTTTTTGATGATGACAAAACATTGAGTATATGTAAAATGAATTGCTCAATAAATAATGAAATAAAATCCATAAATGAATTCAAATGTCTGGTAATTCAATTTATCCAAGCTTGAAAGGAGTGAAACATTAAATTTCGGAGTTAAAGCTCCCCCTTTCATTTGGAATTATATAAGCCTTCATATTATGCAATCAATTGTTTGGCTTATATGTCATTAATGATTTAGTTTGATTAAAATTCAGATTCTCTCCCTCAACATATGCATTCAACTATGTTTTGATTCTCTGAATTTTCTTTTAATGCTTTGAAGTTTTTGAACTGAATTTTTTGGTTTTTAGAGGGAAAATCTGTCAATTTGTTCATGAGTAGGATTCAGCTAATCTCCGAATATCCCTTGAATAGATTCTGGAGATTACTCTATTAGGAGCCCCAAAAGAGAGATAATGAGCCTCGAGATACCGAATCCACTTAGAACAAATTTGTGTGTGTTTTTAAGAGTTTATCTTTTTATTGATTTCTTTTATATATTTTATCCATGTTTCTCCCCTTTTACATATTTTATCCATGTTTCTCCCCTTTTACATATTTTATACATATTTCTCCCCCTTTTTGTCATCATATCAAAAAGAAGGTAATCACACACAATCAATGGCACAAATGGCACAACCAATCATCAAATGGCACAGAAATGAAGATAAGATGTCTACTCATTGTATTGATATGAATGTGAATACATTTGAGCATACAATAAGTAAAGCAAAACAATACAAAACAAAACAAAAAGAACATCTATGGTCTCCTCGAGGATGAAGATCCCCCCTCGAGGATGTATCTCCCCCTCTCGATGAGGTGGCTCCTCCTCTCGAGGATGGTGCTCCTCCTCTCAATCGGCTCTGCTCCATGAGGAGGGTGACTGCATCTGTAACATGTCCGAGCTGCGTGATAATAGACGTAGTGGCTCTGCTATGTGTAGTGGAGAGCTCAGTCACCGACGTCTGAAGCCCAGTCACTGACGTCTGAAGTGCGTCCAGCTTGTCGATGAGTACATTCGACAAGCGCTCGGCCCCCTCGGTGGTGGTGTGCATGTCACGACCTATGTCCTCTCGCATCTGTCGAGTGGTGCTCGTGACCTCACTCATGCTCTGGAACTGGGCCTGGACCAAACTCCGGACATTGTAGATCTCTTCCCGTACATGAGCCGTCATGTCATTCACGGCTGTCAAGGAAGGGACCAACTGAGAAGATACGGGTGCAGAAGTGGGAGCAGGCACCGCACCTCGGAGCTCTCGAAGCAGCTCATCCCTCACCTCTCTGACTATCTCCTGTCGCAGCTCCCGGAGCTGCTCAGGATCAATCCGGACCGCCATAGAGGGTGGTGCCAAGGAGGAAGGTCCGGCGGAGGTGGTAGGAGCAGGAGGAGTGGATGGAAGGTCTGGATGGTCTGGAAGGTCTGGGTAGTCTGAATCGGGCTCAGGACTGGGTGAAGGTCTGGTGGTCTGAGCGGTGAGGGTAGACTTCCTAACCCATACCCCCTCTCTCTTCCGAAACCCCATCCTGTGTAGGGTCCCCGCACGCGTGCGATCAGTCCATCGCAAAGCGCGAAAGGGCTCCCCCTCAGGAATGGGAACCTCGTACTCCCTAAACAGAAGGGTGAATATCATGCCATATGGGAGGGTGAGCCTAGGTCTATCTAGGGGCTCACACATGTATCGATATATGAGTTTAGGGAAGTTGATTGGGGTGTCATGAAGCATATAGAACATAAGAGCTAGGTCCCTCTCATTTACAAAATCAAATCTCCCTGTCTTAGGGAAGATGGACCTAGACAGTATACTCAAGAGGATCCGCATCTCAATCGGTAGTGAGCTGGCGGATACCTCGTCTACGGGTGACTGGGGTGGATGTCCGAAAACGGCCGTAAGGGCCTCAACTCTGTCCTCGGGATGTGTGGGAGCCACCCCTACTAGTGGAAGGTGGAGGATGTGGCCAATAAGATCCTCCGTGACAAACACAGGGACACCGGCTACTGTGTCCTCGATACCCCCATCTTTCCGATGGACGGTACCGTAAAACTCTCTAACGAGCCCTGGATATGTGGGGAGGTCCAATGTAAGGAAGAACTCTAAGCCCTGGACCCTAAGTCTTTCACCTATGGTGAACCCTTCCCGGGAGAGGAAGTCGAAATCGACATACCTCCCGGTGGAGACGACCTGCCCGGCCAATGGCCTCGCGGGAACCGCCCTAGGCGGGGAACGAGCCGGAGGTGGTTGCCTCGCGGGATCGTGCCGCGCCTTGGAGCGCCGCTCGGGACCGGCCTCGGGACGGGACCTCTTCCTAACCACGGTCTTACGTGGCATTTTGACCTAAAATGGAATGAAGAACCTAAAGGACGGAGAAGGGTCGACGGAGGAAGCTTGGGACGGACCGGAGACGACCTAGGAACGGACGAAAACCCTAAGAACCGGTGAAAAATCGACGGAAAAAGGGTTGGAGACGATCGGGGACGACCTAGGAGTCGGCTCTAGGGCTTTTTGAACAGTGGCGGCTTGAGAGAAAAGTATTTTCGAAACGACAAATCTAGGGTTAAAAAGTCGGATCCCGACTGCGAGTCGACTCCACTGAGTCGCGAGTTGACTCGACCTCGAGTCGACTCCAGAATATGCGCGAGTCGACTCTCCTTATGCGCCTGTAGGCCTCGAGTCGACTCCCGACAATATGCGAGTCGACTCCCCCTCTGCTGCCATCTTTGCGAGTCGACTCCCGCCAATGCGCGAGTCGACTCCCCCTTAGGAGCCGGCTCTGTAACTTACTCGAGTCGTCTCTAACCTTGGCACGCACCTAAAAATCATGCTATAATCGTGCCAAATGAGGGAAAATCACCTAATTAAGATCTGATTTGATGATCATTGAAAAGGAACTCTATTTTAACCACATTGTAATCATCAAAATCAATGAATCTAGTGGAAACTACCACTAGGATGGATCAATCACTCCTAATCCCCTCCTAAGCACACTAAACCTCTCTTCACTTAGGGGTTTTGTAAAAATATCTGCTAATTGATTATCAGTACAAACAAATTGGAGTGTCACATCACCATTCAATACATGATCTCTTATGAAGTGATGTCTTATCTCAATGTGTTTAGTTCTTGAATGTTGAATTGGATTTTTAGTTAGATTTATGGCACTTGTATTATCACAATTAATGGGAATTTTATCTTGTTTAATGCCATAATCTTCTAACTGTTGTTTAATCCATAAGATTTGAGCACAACAACTCCCGGCTGCAACATATTCAGCTTCTGCAGTGGATAATGCAACCGAGTTTTGTTTCTTGCTAAACCATGAGATAAGGTTTTCTCCTAGAAATTGACACGACCCGCTGGTACTTTTTCTATCAAGCTTACATCCAGCGAAGTCTGAATCTGTGTATCCTATTAAGTTTAGGCTAGATTCTTTAGAGTACCATAGCCCTATGTTCTTAGTTCCTATTAAGTATTTAAAAATTCTCTTAACTGCAGCTAGGTGTGTTTCTTTAGGATTAGCCTGATATCTAGCACACATGCACACACTAAACATAATATCAGGTCTACTTGCAGTAAGATACAGTAAAGATCCTATCATACCTCTATAAAGTTTTTGATCTACAGATTTACCTGATTCATCTTGGTCTAATTTGCATGAAGCTCATGGGGGTGCTGATTGATTTGTTTCCCTCCATATCAAACTTCTTGAGCATCTCCTTGATATATTTAGCTTGATTGATGAAGATGCCTCCTTCAGACTGTTTGATTTGAAGCCCGAGGAAGTAGTTCAGCTCTCCCATCATGCTCATCTCAAACTCACTCTGCATCAAATCAGCAAACTCTTCGCAGAGGCGATTGTTAGTAGCACCGAAAATGATATCATCAACATAAATCTGTACTAATAACATATCCTTATTTTGCTTTTTCAGAAATAATGTTGTATCTACATTTCCCCTAGAGAATTCATGTTCTAATAGGAATTTGCTAAGCCTCTCATACCATGCTCTAGGTGCTTGTTTTAAACCATAAAGTGCTTTGTTTAGTTTATATACATGATTGGGATATTGATGATTTTCAAAACCAGGAGGTTGTTCTACATATACCTCCTCATTAATATATCCATTTAAAAAAGCACTTTTTACATCCATTTGATATAGTTTGAAGTCCTTAGAGCATGCATATGCTAATAATAATCTAATAGCCTCAAGTCTAGCTACGGGAGCAAAGGTTTCATCAAAATCTATGCCTTCTTCTTGATTATAACCCTTTGCTACTAGTCTAGCCTTATTCCTTATAACAATTCCATTTTCATCTAGCTTATTTTTATATATCCATTTAGTACCTATAATTGGATATTCAGAAGGTCTCTCTACTAGATTCCACACTTTGTTTCTAGTAAATTGGTTTAGTTCTTCTTGCATTGCATTTATCCAATTTACATCATTTTCGGCTTCTTCTATATGTTTGGGCTCAAAGTGTGAAACAAAAGCTAGATGGTTATTCAAATTCCTAAGAGATGCTCTAGTCCTAACGGGTTGAGATGGATCATCTAGAATTAGTTCCTTAGGATGCCCATGAGCATACCTCCAAGCTTTAGTTAGCCCATGATCCACAATACCCTCTTGGCTTGATGATTCTCCTTCAATCAACTTTTGATTATTATCTTGAAATCCCATCTCATCTATCTTTTCTTCAAGTATTTCAACATCATCATCAAAATTAATCTTCTTACTAGACGAGATGTCACTAGAGTCATCAAAAACAACATGTATAGATTCTTCTATAACTAAGGTTCTTTTATTAAAGACTCTATAGGCTTTACTAGTTGTAGAATAACCTAAGAATATTCCTTCATCCGATTTAGAGTCAAATTTACCTAGATTATCTTTCCCATTATTATGAACAAAACACCTACATCCAAAAACATGAAAGTAATTAACTTTTGGTTTTCTGTTTTTCCAAAGTTCATAAGGTGTTTTCTTTATAATGGGTCTTAACAAAACTCTATTTAATATATGGCAAGAAGTATTAATGGCTTCTCCCCAAAAGTACTTAGGGAGGTTACTTTCACATAACATAGTTCTAGCCATTTCTTCTATTGTTCTATTTTTCCTTTCCACAACTCCATTTTGTTGTGGTGTCCTAGGTACTGAAAAATTATGGGTTATCCCCTTTTTACTACAAAACTCCTCAAATGACTGATTTTCGAATTCGGTACTATGGTCACTTCTAATAGCTATTACTGAGTTATCTCTAGCATTGGTTACTTCTTTATGGAATTTCTTAAAGACAGAAAATGCTTGATCCTTATGTGCTAGGAACATGACCCATGTGTACCTAGAATAATCATCTACAATGACTAGACCATATTTATTTCCACCTAGGCTTGTTGTTCTAGTTGGACCGAATAGATCCATGTGTAATAATTCTAGAGGTCTAGAAGTAGAGACACATTTTATGGATTTAAATGAGTTCCTAGATTATTTGCCAAATTGACATGCTTCACATATTTTGTTCTTTTCAAATTTTAATTTTGGCAAACCTATCACGGAGTCTCTTTTAACTAGTTTAGTTATTGTGTCCATGCTTGCATGACCTAACTTACGGTGCCATAACCAACTAGCATCATTTTCTTTAGTTTCATTAACAACTAAACATTGGTTATGTTTTGCAAGATCTTCTAGGTCTACAACATATACATTTCCACGCCTAATCCCTTTAAAAACTAAACTATTATCATTAGGATTTGTTATAATGCATAGTGATGGTTTAAACATAACATCATATCCTTTATCACATAATTGACTAATGCTTAACAAGTTATGCTTAAGACCATCAACATATCTAACATTATCTATAAAAGTAGAAGGGGTGATTTGAACTTTACCAATACCAATGATGTGACCTTGGTTGTTGTCTCCAAAAGTCACAGCACCTCCCTTCTTAGCTTCGAGGGTGAAGAATTGATCTTTATCACCCGTCATGTGCCTTAAGCAGCCACTATCCAAATACCAGCAGTTTTTGTTGACCTTGGCTGCAAGACACTCCTACACAAGCAAATCATGTCATCTTAGGTACCCAAGTTTTCTTGGGTCCTTCATGGTTAGTCAAGTTGGTTCCTTTTGGAACCCATACCCTTTTTATTTTCCTTTTTGTTTTACTTTTCCTATAGTCACATACATTTACCTTATGTCCGATAGTTCCACAACAAAAGCAGGTTATTTTCTTAGTTTTAGTTTTCCCAGCTTTAACAAAGAAGTTACTAAGAAGTTTTTGTTTATTTCTTGGTTTATATCCTAACCCCGCTTTATTAAATACGGCTCGTTGACTATTAAGTATCATGTTTAACTTTTCAGAACTATAGGTAAATTTTTCAACTAAGGGTTTGTATTTGTTAAGTTCTTTAGTTAGTGTTTGATTTTCTGCTTTTAGATCATTAAGTTCTTTTGTGAGATCCTTGTTTAGGATTTGTTTATGGTTTTTGGGTTCTAATGTTTCTTTATTTAGCCTTTCATTTTCTTTAGTTAAGGTATTAGTCTTTTGAGTTAAAAGTTTATTGCTTGTCTTAAGTTCCATATTTTCTTTGGTGATTAAGTCCTTATCCTTAACTAATTTATCGTACTTAAGTATGTATGATTGATTAGCTATTTTTAGTTCTTTATTCTTCAGATTTATTGCCTTATATTCTATCATTAATTCATTAAAAGCATCATAAAGCTCATCAAAAGCAAAATCTAAAGGTGATTCGGATGTTACCTCACTTTCATTGGCCATGAAGCAGAGATTGGCCTTTTCCTCTTGTTCCTCATCCGATGAAGAGGATGATGAGTCGGAGTCGGATAGAGTCGTGACAAGAGCCTTCTTCTTTTTGTACTTGCTCCCCTTTTTCAGTAAAGGGCATTCAGCTCTTATGTGACCCGGCTTCTTGCACTCGTAACACCCAATCCCCTCGTTTTCCCTTTCCTTACCTTTGTCCTTGCGGTAGAAATTTGAGGGGCCTCTCCTTTGATGATAGGACTTCTTGTGGTTGATGAATCTCTTGAACTTGCGCACAAGAAGAGCCTCACCATCATCTTCCTCATCCTCTTCTTCGTCACTGCTGCTACTGCAAGATAAGTCCTTGTTAGATGAAGTAGATTTTAGAGCTATTACCTTTTTCTTATGGGAGGACTCTTCCTCGTTGTGTTGCTTCATGGTTAGCTCGTGCGTCATTAGGGATCCAAGAAGCTCCTCTAGTGGTAACTTGTTCAAGTCCTTGGCTTCTTGGATTGCCGTCACTTTAGCTTCCCACGACCTAGGTAGACACCGAAGGATTTTCCTGACAAGATCACTGTTAGTATAGCCTCTTGCCAAGGCTTTTTAGGCCATTGACAATGTCTGTAAACCTAGTGAACATGCTAGTGATTGTCTCATTAGAATCCATTCTAAATAGTTCATACTTATGAACCAGTATATTTATTTTGGATTCTTTAACTTGATTTGTGCCCTCATGAGTCACTTCAAGTCTATCCCAAATCTCTTTTGCAGAGTTGCAAGTAGAGACCCTATTGAATTCATTTCTATCTAAGGCACAATAAAACACATTCATAGCTTTAGAGTTTAGTTGTCCCTTCCTCATGTCATGTTCATCCCAATCCGTTTCTAGTTTGGGTACCTTGACACCATCTACATATATGGATGGGATGTATGGCCCATTTACTACAATAGTCCACATCTCATAGTCTTGGGCTTGGATGAATATTCTCATCCTAGCCTTCCAATATGAGTAGTCAGACCCATTAAAGAATGGGGGTCTTTGGGTGGACTGACCCTCAATGTGGGAAGATCCAAATGGGGTTGTCATTTCGATCTTTTACTCTTGGGTGGAAGAGTTTAGGCTCTGATACCACTTGTTGCCCAGATAGACAACCCAAGAGGGGGGGTGAATTGGGTTTTAAAATAATTTAGATAATTTAAAACGTTATGGATGATTAATTAAAAACTATTGCAAGTTATTTAATTAATTACTATGTGCTGTGAGTAATATGAAATGAGAAGAAGGAGAGACAATCAATCACAAACACAAGTTTTATAGTGGTTCGGAGCTAACCCTTGCTCCTACGTCCACTCCCCAAGTCTCACTTGGGAATTCACTATAATCCCCTTGGATTACAGCCGGTTGTTTTCCAAGCTCACAACCAAACTTGTTGTTTTACGAGCTCACAACGAACTCGGTCGGTTTTCCCAGGCTCACCGACTAGAACCACCCCCGATTGTTTTTCCGGGATCACAATCGAACCCTTACACACGTTGGTTTTAACTCGGCTCACCAACCAACCTCAATCCCCTTGATTCAATCCCCGATTGAACCAAGTAAATACAAGTTGTAGAAAGAAAACAGAAAATGAGCTTCTCAAAAAGCAGATGAAAACAATATGAACAATAAATGAAGTTAAGAAGCCTCAAACGCTTTTAGATTGGAGATGAGGAATGGCTTCTTAAACTTCTGGTCTCCTCTTGAAATAGTAGTCGACTTGAATGCAGGAGAAGGAGGCTTTAATTGCTGGGAAGATGTAGTTGGAAGCAGTAAATGCAGATCTTCCTCTTTTTCGTTGAAGAGCACGTTGCAGAGCTTGAATGCTTGATTAGTTGGAGTGAAATAGTTGTTCTCTTTTTAGCTACAGTCCTCTGTGGCTATTTAAGCCAACCCCCACGGAAACTAGCCGTTAGAGTGCTTTTTCTGCCCGTTCTGAACACTCTGCGCAGCCTGACAATATGACCGTTGGTGGGTTGGAGTCGACTCGCGCGATCAGGAGTCGACTCGGCTGTAGCGGGAGTCGACTCAAGCTTTTCCGGAGTCGACTCGGCAACTGTTCCAAATTTGAATTAAAGTTGCCTTCACGACTGGGAGTCGACTCGTCTTGACCTGGAGTCGACTCGTCAACTTCTGGAGCTGACTTGGCAATTTTGGAGTCGGCTCATCCACTGAAGTCTGTGGATCCAATTTTGAATTTTGTCCACTCGAGTCGACTCAACTGTCCTGGGAGTCGACTCGAATCTCAGAGCCCGAACTCCCGATCCTCTGTCTTTTGGCTCGTCCAGTCTTGGAGTCGACTCGAACTTCCTTGGAGTCGACTCGGCTCTCAGTTTCCGAAAGATGGTCTTCTGCCTTTTGACGTGAAGCTGTCTTGGAGTCGACTCGAGCTGTCTGGGAGTCGACTCGAATCTCAGAGGCAGTAACTTGGTTTTCTGTCTGTCTTGGGGTCGCGGTGTCTTGGAGTCGACTCGCGTATTGCGGGAGTCGACTCGAATCTCAGAGTCCATAAAATGGTCTCTGACTTTCTTTGTGTACCGCTGAGAGTCGACTCTTGCTTTCTTTGGAGTCGACCTGTCAACCATCGGAGTCGACTCGCGTTCCACTGGAGTCGACTCGAATCTCAGACCCGAAAACTGCTCTCTGACTTTTCTGCCTGTGACTGCTTGGAGTCGACTCTTACTTCCCTGGAGTCGACTTGGTGAACATTGGAGTCGACTCGCGCACTTCAGGAGTCGACTTGTTGACAGGTTCTGAGTTGATCCTTTCTGTTCTTCTGTCTGTTCTCAGTCGGAGTCGACTCGTACTCATCTGGAGTCGACTCGAGCTCGTGCCAGTGAACTTGATACGCTTGGAGTCGACTCGTGATACTTGGGAGTCGACTCGAGTCTCAGACATTGGTTCAAACAGACTCCTTAACTTATCCAACAATTATGAATCAAGTCTTGGGACACTTAGACAGGATTTTCACTGAAACACTCAATTGAATTCATTAGTAATTAAAAGATATACTCAAATGCTTTGAGCTCATCAAAATCAAATGGGGTTTTAATCAATCACTCCACAATCCTCCCTCTAAGCCGGGCAGCCACACTGCCCAAATTGCCTTCAGGGCTCGTCAGCTCTTGAAGACTATCCGATATGATCTTCAATTTAGCTTGTATCTCACTTGATCTTCTAGTTTGGTTTGATGCCACACAAACCAACTCTGACCCTATAGCTTCCATTTGAGTTCTAATTGCTTTCAACTCTTCTAAAAGTGCTTCATGTGAAGTGCGGATAGGAGCTATCTCAGTAGAAACCACTGACCTAATTTCTTCCCTCATTTGCTGGCACACCATGGATGCTAAGGTGTGCATCTGCTCATCCGACAAGAGAGTCGATCCAACAACTGGAGGAGGAGGCATCGAAGTGGATGGTCCAGCCGAGCTGGAAGGCACATCAGGAAAAGGAAAGCTCTCCATATGATCAGTAAAGGGTATAGGGCTATGTGGAGGAGAGAGGTGGACAGGCTCCTGATGATGGATCTCAGGCTCTATAGTTTGGAATTTTCTTTTATAAACCTTAACCCAAGACCCGTCTTTCTTGTAAAAATCCATCCCATGTAGTGTGCTCTCGTTATAGAAGTCAGTGTGTCTCAAGGGTCTCTCTGGCTCATTTTCAGGGATAGGAACCTTAAAATGCTTGAAAAGTAGGGTAAAGACCATCCCATACGGGATGCTGAACCTGGAGGACCTATGACAGATTGAAATGTAGTTTAACATGAGCCTAGGAAGATTTAGGGGAATCCCTAACAGGATGTGGTGCATAATGGCCAAATCTCGCTCCGAAACGAAGTCGAAGCGACCGGTTTTTGGGAACAAGAACCTGTTGATTATGCTCAAAAGCAATCTCATTTCAGCATTGAGGTCTTGGGACTTAACAATGTCAAGAGGACCACAGTTCTCTCTACTTAGAATTAAGTTTAGAGCAATCTCTCTTTGGGGATGTGAGGTCGGAGCCTCACCGTACTTAGGTATTCGCAATAAACTAGACAAGATATCCTCATTGACTTCTACAAATGTGCCTCGGACATACCCTGTGTACCCCGAGCTCCCTAAGGCCAAACTACCAAAAACTTCTCTCACTAAGCCAGGGTAGGTAGACACGTTTAGGGAACATAGGTGTTTCCAACCTTGGGCACGGAGTCTCTCTTCAATAGAGAACCCCTCACCCGCTAAGAATTGAAAATCTATATGCCTACCTGTTGTTACTGTGCGAATCGCACAAGAGGGAGTCACGGTTGGCGGAGCAACCGGAGGAGACGGCGCGGAGGGCTCTTCTCGCCGTTCCTCGTCGTTCGCCACCCTAGGACGCCTCCCACCGCTACGCCTAGCTGTCTTAGGTGCCATCGACCGGAAATCTACGAAAATGGGCAGTGATTTTGGTTCGATTGGTGGTGGAGAGAAGATGGATGTGAGGGTTTAGGGTTTCGTTGGGGACGATGGAAAACAGCTCGGGACGGCTCGAGCTGTTTCGGCCCATTAAAAAAAAAATCATTCTGTCCCCGAGACGTCTCCGCGACTAATGCGAGACGTCTCGCCGGGGGGACGTCTCTGCGATTCGCCAGAGACGTCTCCGGCACTGAAAAAATTTCAGAACGTTTTCAATCTTCTCCCAATTCGTTTTATTCAACCTCAATGATCAGTTTAATTTCTTTTGGCGATTATTAAGTGAGCTTGCTTGTGATCCTCCCCCTTAATAATTCATCCTATAAAAGCTTGACAATGATTTTTGAATTATCAATATTGAAATGAAGAATGTTTGATCAAATTTCGAATGCCTATGGAATAGGCTCTGAAAATATCTCTATGAAGAGTCCAAGGGGGATAACTATCCTCCGAAAAGTCAAACAATTCGTCATCTAATTTGATAGATTCATATTTTCACTTATTAGGCTCTAGGTTTGCTATATGTGACCTTAAAGTGTATTATGAGTTTGAGTAGCATTCATATGTACCTCTAGAGCATACAAAGCATTGCATATGTTTGAGGAGTTAAATCATTTAAGCTATAGCATTGAAGTCAAATCATGCTTGCATTACAAATTCAATCTACTTGCTAGGATCATACAAGCACAAGGCATTCCTTAAAAAATTGAACCTATCTTTACAAAGGAGCTTTGTAAAGATATCGGCCAATTGATTTTCAGTGCATACATACTCAATCAATATATCATTTTTCAACACATGATCTCTTATAAAGTGATGCCTAATCTCTATGTGTTTTGATTTAGAGTGTTGGACAGGATTTTTTGTTAAATTGATTGCACTTGTATTATCACATCTAACTGAAATATTGTCCATTTTGATACCAAAATCTTCAAGTTGTTGCTTAATCCAAAGAACTTGGGCACAACAGCTTCCGGCTGCAATGTACTCAGCCTCAGCTGTGGACAAGGCAACTGAATTCTGTTTCTTGCTAAACCAAGAAACCAAGTTAGCACCCAAGAATTGACAGGTGCCACTTGTGCTTTTTCTGTCGAGTTTGCACCCGGCAAAATCAGCATCGGAATAAGCAATTAAATTTAAATTAGATTAATTAGAATACCATAAACCTGCATTAGATGTCCCTACTAGGTATTTGAATATTCTTTTAACAGCTTGTAAGTGTGATTTCTTAGGACATGCTTGGTATCTAGCACACATGCAAACACTGAATAATATGTCTGGTCTACTAGCAGTAAGGTAAAGTAAAGACCCTATCATACCTCTGTACAATTTGCAGTCTACACATTTACCTTTTTCATCTTTGTCAAGCTTCCAACTTGAGCCCATGGGTGTGCTGATTTCCTTTGCATCCTTTATCTTGAACTTCTCCAACATTTCCTTGATGTACTTGGACTGACTGATGAAGATGCCTTCCTCTGATTGTTTTATTTGTAGCCCAAGGAAGAAGTTGAGCTCACCCATCATGCTCATTTCGAATTCTCCCTGCATAAGCTTAGCAAACTCTTGACAAAGACTATCATTAGTAGCACCAAAAATTATATCATCCACATAAATTTGCACAAGCAATAAGTCATTCCCTTTTCTTTTAATGAAGAGTGTTTTATCTACATTTCCTCTTTTAAACTCATTTTCAATTAGAAAATTACTTAATCTTTCATACCAAGCCCTAGGGGCTTGCTTAAGTCCATACAATGCTTTATGCAATTTAAAAACATAATCTGGATGTAAGTGGTTTTCAAAACCTGGAGGTTGTTCTACATAAACTTCCTCCATTATATAACCATTTAAAAATGCACTTTTTACATCCATTTGATAGAGTTTGAAATCCATGAAGCATGCATATGCCAAAAGTAGTCTAATAGCCTCTAACCTAGCAACAGGAGCGAAGGTTTCATCAAAATCTATGCCTTCTTCCTGATTGTAGCCTTTGGCTACCAACCTAGCTTTGTTTCTTATTACTACCCCATCTTCATCTAGTTTATTTCTATATACCCACTTGGTGCCTATAATTGAAACATTAGGGGGTCTTTTCCTTAGAGTCCAAACTTGATTTCTTTCAAATTGGTTTAATTCCTCTTGCATAGCATTTATCCAATTTTCATCTTTTTCGGCTTCTTCTAGTGATTTAGGCTCTATTTGTGAAACGAATGCAAGATAATTACTAGTATTTCTTAAAGAGGATCTTGTCCTTACCCCTTGTGAAGGGTCACCAAGGATTAGATCCCTTGGATGACCATGTGCATACTTCCATTCCCTCGGAAGATCTTGATTTCTTGCTTGGGGTTGATCTTCTTCATCTTGCTGAATTGTATCTTCCTTGATTTCATCCTCATGTTGTTTGTCTTGTACGGAGAACTCCTTCATTCTGTCTTCAAGTATACCTGCATCACCATCTTCTTCTTTTCTAAAAGAATCTCCATTAGCTTCATCAAAAACAACATGAATGGATTCCTCAACAACGAGAGTTCTCTTGTTGAAGACCCTGTATGCTCTACTAGATGAGGAATAACCTAAAAAGATTTTCTCATCTGATTTAGCACTAAATTTACTTAGATTGTCCTTTCTATTGTTTAAAATAAAGCAGCGACAACCGAAAACATGAAAATAACTTATATTGGGCTTCTTATTTTTCAACAACTCATAAGGTGTTTTCTTTAAAATAGATCTAACTAAAGCACGGTTTAAAATATGGCAAGCAATATTGATTGCTTCAACCCAAAAATACTTTGGTAGATCCGATTCGCACAACATGGTACGAGCCATATCTGCTAGTGTGTGATTCTTCCTTTCTACCACCCCATTTTGTTGGGGTGTCCTAGGGGCCGAAAAATTGTGATTGATACCGTTTTCTTCACAAAATTTTTCAAAATGCTGATTTTCAAACTCGGTACCATGATCACTCCTAATTGCTTTTAGTTTAAGGTTAAGTTTATTTGAAATCCTATTATGAAACTTGATAAAAGCGAAAAAGGACTCATCTTTATGGGCAAGGAATGAAACCCATGTAAAACGTGAAAAATCATCAACAATTACAAGACCAAACTTCTTACCCCCTAGACTAGCAGTTCTAGTGGGTCCAAATAAATCCATGTGAATTAGTTCTAAGGGTTTTGATGTTGAAACTATGTTCTTAGGTTTGAAAGAGCTTCTTGTTTGTTTTCCTAGTTGACATGCAGCACAAATTTTGTTCTTTTCAAAATCTATTTTTGGTAGTCCTTTAACTAGATCTTTTCTAATCAATTTAGAAATTAAATCCATGCTAGCATGTCCTAACCTACGATGCCATAACCAGCTAGTCTCATTGACCTTGGCATCCATGGCTACAAGACATTGGCCATCTTTCATGGTGAGATCATCAAGATCTACCATGTAAACATTTCCAAGCCTATGTCCCATAAGTATGATCCCATTGTCAATTGGACTACTAATTATGCATAGGGAAGATTCAAATGACACTTTAAAGTTCTTGTCACAAAATTGACTTATACTTACTAAATTATGTTTTAATCTATTAACTAACAATACATTGTCAATAAATGAGGAGGGTGATATAGAGATTTTACCAACGCCAATGATTTGGCCTTTAGCATTGTCTCCAAATGTGACTACTCCTCCTTCTTTTGATTTCAAGGTGACGAAGTGGCTCTTGTCACCGGTCATATGCCTTGAGCAACCGCTATCAAGATACTACATTCTCTTTTTGCTTCCGGCTGCAAGGCATACCTACAAAATAATCATGTGAAGCTCTTAGGTACCCAAGTTTTCTTGGGTCCTTCTTGGTTAGTGTAGTTGGTTTCCTTAGGAACCCATATTTTGGTTGTGTTTTTACCCTTTACAAATGTGTTCTTATTGGTTTGAATCTTTCTTTGAATGTAAGAATGAGCTTTATGTCCATTTTTCTCACAACAAAAGCATGTAGGTTTTTCAGTTTTAACATCTTTTGCTTTTACAAAAAAGTTCTTTAGATATTTTTGTTGTTTGCTAGTTTTGTATCCTAATCCGGCTTTATTAAAAACAGCTCTTTGATTGGATAGAATAAGATTTAATTTTTCCGAGCTATGTGTAAATTTCTGCACAATTGGTTTATACTTGTGTAGCTCATCCTTAAGGTCCAAATTTTCTTTAGCTAATACTTTCTTATCATTTTTAAGGGATTTGACATTTTGTGCAAGTGAAGTATTACTATTGAGTAGGAATTTGACTCTTAGATTTAATTCCCTAATGAGTGTATTTGCAGTTTCATACTCAATGCTAAGTTCTGAAATTTTATCCTTTAGGTCAATAATGCTATCATTTTCATAATTTTCCTTTTCAATCAATAGATTTTTAATGTCATCCTTCAGTTTTTGATTGGAGGCCTTTAGTTCTTTATTCTTTACTCCTAACAAACTACAATCATTCATGAGTTCTTGGAAAGCTTCATATAATTCTTCTAAAGTAAATCTGTAATTGAGCTTTGACATACCTCATCGTCGTCGAATGCCATGAAGCACAAGTTGGCGGTCTCTTCCTTCTCTTCCTCGGAGGAGGAAGAGTATGTTCATAGAAAGAATAGGTACAAGACGTTCGAGGAATTTGGAGCTAGTTAAAGTGATGATGTTATTTAAAGAATATGAAGCCAGGGAATATGATATTTGCACTTTATTCCCTTTTTCTTGGTGTTGTATTATCATTTAGAAGTGCCCAGAGATGGTCACCCAAGAGGGGGGTGAATTGGGTGTTTTAAAATTTTTAGTCTAATTAAACAATACACACAAGTGTAGGTGCAAGAATGAAAATAAAGCGGTAAGCACAATCAATCGCAAACACAGAGGTTTATGGTGGTTCGGAGCTTCCACTGCTCCTACATCCACTCCCCAAACACCTTTGGGAATTTTCCACTATAATCGGCGATTACAGTCCGGTAGTTTTTCGAGTGAACTACCCAACTCGTTGTTTTAACCCGGGCTAACAACGAACCCTACAATCCCCCAATTTAAACTAGGCTTGGGACGCCTAACCCTTGTTCCAAGTCTCTTGACTGGAACAAGCACAATGTTTAAGAGTTTTACAAGAATTTAAAAGCTTCTATGAAAGCAAATAAATCAATAAAGAACAACAAAATCGAAAGAACCCTCTTTTCCGTTGAAAGCTTGGATGATGGTGGTTCTTCCGATGTGGATCACGTCGGCTTGAATGCGAGCTTTGATTGCCGAGTGGGAGCGAGTAGATGAGCACGAAATCAGATGAAGAAGGCTTGAATGCACTTGATTTCTCCTCTTGAAAGCACCAACTCCCTGGAGACTCTCTCTCTTTCTTCTCTCTTGAATGCTTTAGTGTTAGGTGGGTGAGAAGTTCTTTTCATGCACTTAAAAACTCCTTTTTATACTTCTGCAAGCAATAGATCCGTTAGAAACAAAAATAGAGCCGTTAGGATTTAAAAAGAAAACCTGCAAAAATGTCTCAGTCGCGTTCCAGGCATTCCGGAGACGTCTCCGCTTGAACGAGAGACGTCTCGGCTGTATAAAAAATCCTTCGACAATGTCGGAGTCGACTCGGCGCTTTCTGAGGACGACTCCGAAGAAGAACAGCCCGATTTCTTGTTTTTCTATTTTTCTGAGAGAGCCGGCTCGCATGCCTCGGGGGACGTCTCGGAATTTTTTGTGCTTTATGCGCGGGGACGACTTCGCGACGTCGGAGACGGCTCCGACGTTTTCTCAACGAAAAATGGGTCCTCTGGAATCCCTGAGAGAGTCGGCTCCGCGTCCTTCGGAGACGACTCGCGCGCATCCCTTGAAAACGGCCTTTCTGCCGTCTCTGAGAGAGTCGACTCTGGAAAGCCGGGAGTCGACTCCGACCCTGCGAGACGCCTCGGCAAGTGCTGGGGACGTCTCCAGACGTCCCAGCTTCTTCTCTGCGTACCGGAGACATCTCTGGAACAAGCCGGAGACGTCTCGGCTGCCCTTGATCCGTTTTCTTCATCTCAAAAATCTTCAATAAATCCATGAAAAAATACGGGAACATGCCTTGACAATACTTAACAATATTCTTAGTTAAACACCTGAAATGCTCAAGAAAATTGTCAATATAAAGGGAATTATACTCTAGTGTTTTGTATTCATCAAAATCCATTAGGGGGTCAACAGAAATTCACTATAATCTCACCGATTATAGTCCGGTTGTTTTACAAACTCACAACCAACTTGTTGTTTTTCGAGATCACAACAAACCCAGCTGGTTTTCATAGGCTCACCAACTAAAACTAATATGTTTGTTTTTCGGACTCATAAACAACCAAGTTGGTTTTTCAGGCTCACCAACCAAAACCTACACCGTTTGTTTTTCGAGCTCACAAACAACCCAGTTGGTTTTTTCCAAGGCACACCAACCAAAACTTTTTTCTTTGTTGAACCCTCCTAATTCAACAACTTCCAATTTAGATTTGGAAGAACATTTACAAGTACAAGAATTGAAGGAATTAAAGCATACTAAAGTTATGTTCAAGATATAAAACACAAATGAAAAAAAAGAGTAAAACTCAGATTGGTGAAGTGGTTGATCTTTGAAGCTCTGCACCAATTGGTTGAGGTTGAGGATGTGATCTTGAGGCTCTTAGTGGATGCTCTAATTGATCCTAACTTGAATAACTCACTTCTTGCTCAAACGTTTGGCTCTTTTTGTGGATTTGGCGTTATGCTCTCTCTTTTGGGGTTTTTGAAAAGATTTGATCTTATGGAGCTCCTCCTCTTATTGTTTGATGGTGTTTCCATAAATTTATAGCCTTAAGAATATGTGGAAAGCTTCTCCTAGCCGTTAGAGACGAAATAAAGCCGTTGGGAGTGAAAAACTAGCCGTTGGAGCCGTAAAAAACTAGCCGTTATAGCTGTCAGCCGCAGTGGAGTCGGCTCCTGCAGAGTTAGAGTTGGCTCCTGCAGAGTTGGAGTCGGCTCGGCACTGTAGCATTTCCTGTCGGAGTCGGCTCATGAACAATAAGAGTCAGCTTGAGCACTGTTTATTGAAAATTAGCTTTCTATCTTTTTCTGCGGAAGTCGGCTCGTGAATAATAGGAGTCGACTCGAGCACTGTTCCTTGAAATTCCAAAGTGCCAGAGTCGATTCTGAACTTCCAAGAGTCAACTCGAGGACTGTTCTTTTGAATTTTTCTTTAGAATTGCCCCTCCAACTTGAATCCTTTGATCTTAAAACTTGGGCCAATAAAGTGTAGCTTTCTTCCAACTTTTCTTGAGAACTTTTGAGGCTTTCTTGTATTCTTCCAACTTGCTATATTCCTTGCGAAATAAGTTATCTTTCTTCTTGTAATACAAATATTAGTAATTATACTTCAAGGTTTTGTGATCATCAAAATCAATCTTTGGGTCAACAATCTTCCCCTTTTTGATGATGACAAAACTTGGAGTATATGCAATATAAAATAGATTGTGTTCTAGAACTAATGCAAGCATCTTTAAACATACTTCATGATAATGCTTTAGAGTTAATCAGCTTAACTTAATCAACACATAAAGCATTATGAGCATATACTCAGATATTTCTTTCCCTCTTTGACAATATCAAAAAGGTTACAAGATAATGAAATATTAAGCATAAAGCAACAAATTATACTCAGATATTTCTCCCCCTTATTGTACTCTTATTTTTATTCAACGCATATGAAGGCAAGAATATGAATCATGTAACTCAAGGCAATAATGTCAGAGCAAGATAATGATCATAGATCAAAGATAATTAAGATAATTTCAAAGCAAATTAGAGCAAGTCTTGAATTTGATGATTTTAACATTCTATTTAAAGGTTCTTTTACCCTTCTTTCAAAAAGAGTAAATCAAAAATAATTTCAGGGGTAACACATATCATTAAAATTAAGGATGAAAAGTTTGGCTTTAAGAATGAGACGTTTAAGATATGAGCCAAAAGAGATCTCTAAATATAGATTCTAAAGATAGTTTTTAAGTCAAGATGAAATCTTTTTCAAGTTATTTCAAGGAGTATCAAATATGATATTCAAAGAAAGCACGAATGGAAATCCGACCTCTTTTTTCCATTTTTTTTGAAAGATTTTTCAAAACATATGAAAGCTTTTCCATTTAAATTTTTTTCCCAATATATTAAGTATATAGCAACATGAGAGCAATCCAATTAATTTTCAGAGTATAGCATAAGAGCAGATAAAAATCAAAACTTATATACTCAAAAAACATAAGGTCATGTTAAATCATTAATTCTTAATGACTTCAAAGTTCTTTCATGATATAAAGGCATTGGGGCATAGATACCAAAATATAAATTCATGCAATTCATTATACATCTTAGAACATACATAAAATCTAAAGCTTTGAAAGTTCTTTTAGAGCTCTTTTGAAGACTTTCTTTTACTCCTTTAAAGATCATAGGATTAAAATCAATTAAAATGAATTAGCACAAGATTGAAACGCCAAAGTGCAAGACAATAAAAACTCATAGTAGATTCCAAAGTAAATTTCTGATACTAAAACAAATGAAATTCTTTTCAATTAGTTTTCAAAATAAATGATTTATCAATTAAGTACAGATGGAAATCTAACTTTCAAAAGATTTTCAATGAAAGCACAATGTCTGATACCAAAATATGCTTAAATTGATATCAGTTTTAAACAAATTAGATATTAAAATTATACTAAAAGTTCTTTGCCAAATTTACATAGAGTAACCTTTAATGATTTAGCTTTAAAAACATTCATTTTTCTTTTATTTATATAAAGCTCTTGATATCAATTCATGCTTTGTAAGTAAAACAGTTAAATTCAGAAATTGACAAGAATGATCATGAATCAAACATATTAAAACATTACGTTCCATGCTGATTTTCTCTTTTATTTTTCTCCCTCCTTTTTTTATTAAATTAGAGGCACTTAAGATCAACTATTTGAATTGCAATTTGGTTCATGATTGAAGCACAAGATATATTAACCAAATAGCAAGCCTCAAGGTGTATCACTAAGATTTTTAGATTTAAATTTAAGATAATACATATTGGAGAATATTAGGATCACTTCTTAATCTCTCTCTCTGAAATTTTCATTCTCCCCCTAAATTGATCATTTTATTTAAGAGTTTAGAATTTGAAAATGATTTTCAATAAAATACTCAAATTGTCAATTTTGAAAATATGTTTTCTTGAATGATCTTACACATGTTTTTCTCTAACATAATTAAGTGCTTCTATCATTAAAAGGAAAAGCTATTTTTAAAGAAAAATGGATGATCCTAAAGTTAGAAATATTTCAACTCACTCAAATGATTCTTAAAGGAAAGAAAATGTAATTACTTTTGAAAGAAATTTGAGCTTCAAAAGAATTATTTTTTGATTAATATTTCAGTGCTTATTCTCAAAAATTAAGAGAAGCATGACTTGTTCTTGAAAGATTAAAAAGAGTGGTTGCTATAAATTTTGTAAACTCTAGATCACCCTACATTCTTGATAACATATAATTTTAGTTTTATTCATGCTTATCATCAAAATATGAAATTTAATAAAAGAAAAGAATGTTTAAAGAAGAATGCATCTATTGAGGAAGAGCTTTAAATATTCCAATCTCTTTGCATTCTGCATCTTATTCAAAAGTCACGTTCATTTGATGAATACCGTGAATGTTTTAGGGATTGATTTTGATAAACCTCCTTATATTACCTTACTTGCCTTAGTAACATAATAAGCCTATACTTTGAGTTTAGTTCTATAAAGCTTTTCTTATCTTAAACTTTAAGCTTTATGGAAATATACTCTCAATAATGTAAGTTGTGCTAAAACTAATTCAAAATTTTATAATTTGCCGATAAATCTAGAAAAAGTGAAGCATTAGTTACCTCACACATACTCCGACAAGTCCACATAATTCTAGAAATTTTATTTTTAAAATTCTCAATTTATAGACCATATCGAGGTATCCCATTGTCGGGCATTTTCTTGTCTAGAAAACTTTACTCCAGGTGGTGGTGCCTAGGAGCCTTGATTGGTCTGATTAGGTGAATCCAACTATTCAAATTACAATTCAAGTATTAGGGTAGGGTATAGATAAATCAATAAGAATTGATGTCACGACCCCCATTCTGCGGGCAGCCGCGACGGTTCTAGGGTGCGAGTAGACATAAGGCCACCAGCCACCACGTAGAACCCTACTTACTTATCATAATCATCAATGAATTTCTAAAAATTTTGGCATGATACATATACAAAATGATCACTTTTCCTATTTCTATATTTACCTGTTAGGATATATCAATACATACAACAACTCTACCTGTCACATAATGAACCTGGACAATATATATCAATACATCATCACAGGCATATAACTGATCTATATAAAAATCTGGTTCCCATTCCATCCATGGTCAAAACCATATCCACAACAAGAACTCTGTCTATAACTGCATACTATATACAACTGAGGGGTTTATAATACACCAAAATATAAACCTCAATTCTACACTATACTATGGAGCGACACAGCTAGCAGGCAACCTATAATCCTGCTCTTCTCTATACATCATCTGGCCTGCAATAAAAATATCAAACTAGGGAGTGAGTATATAAATACTCAGTAAGTGAAGTAGAGAGTACTATGCACATGAGACAAACATAAATCATGGCTCGAGATGAAATCTCAAGAGCATATGAATAGTGATTAATAACAATATATACATGAACTCAACATATGGAATATGGAGTAAGTCATCACAATATCACCATCATCGTAGTCAACTCATCTGGAGCATATATAGAATAATCAAATAGACATGTATGATACTCATGAACATGCTCAATAGGTCATAATGCTGAAACATACAAATCGGAGTGTCAATATGCTGAATCAACAACAAGATAGCTATCAGGAGATGGATCTTATGCCCCAGGCGAACCACACTAACTTTCCACTATCACATTAATATGCAGAATATGACACCACGCTAATAATACAAATGTTGGCCAGTATCCAGAACAGAAATTCATAAGAAACCGTGAGACTCATCTCACATTTAAATACTGAATGGCACCTCGCGGAAATACACCCACCGCGGAAAGCTTACTGCACCTCGCGGGGACTTAGTATGCCCAGTGGAAAGCAAATACATGTCGTAGGACTGGTCGATCCTACGCCTAGGGCGTATCCCCCCTAGAAAGGGACTGCATCCACCCAGGGGACAACTATGTGCACACATGCCGATGTCTAACCCCATCGACTATAGGTGTCCTGTAGATACTGCCAAGCCATACATAACTGATATGATGCACACTCCCAATACTCTACTATAAAGGAGTATCAATCAAGACTACCACTCACTCGATCACGACCCAATCATAAGCTAGACATCAGGGTTGGGAGTGAGGAGTCAAGGGAATGCGAATGTAACTCAATATACCATGAATCATTGGGATGAGAGGGCTCTACAAGTATTTGAAATAGAGGAAATGAAATCCATGAACAAAAGAAGTCATTTCACAACTTGAACCTAATTCAACCACTCTTTTCTCCCTTGTAATTCCTCTCAATCTTCCCTTAAATGCATGTACAGGATAATAAAGCATGGAGAAACAAGAATATAGAGAAATTTACTACAAATATCAATCAACATGCTCAAGTGGGATCACTCCACACTTGGCAACATTTATGAAAATGAACTAAGAAATGCTCATGATGCAAAGTACATAACCCTACTCACTCGTCAATCCGGCACGGTCCCGATACGCCTCCAAAACTTTACCATAGGCAGTAGGGGATTTCTTCTTCTTGTTTTCTAACTCCTTGTCCAACTGAAACATGCATTAATCATACACTTAGTCTTGTATCATAGGCCCATTATCTATGTACCAATTATAAACATAGAAAGCTTTAGTTGACTCAACTCTCCCCTCACTAAATCCTTTTCTTTTTTTTATTAATTAACCCACCATTTATATGTATTAGGGACTCCCCTGCATCAGTACAAGGTCCCCCTTAGCCTAATCTAGGCTTAATACTCTATTATGGCATGAAATTCTTTACTTTCCCACCTGGATGAACAGTAATCTGGACCAACAGCCGGTTACTTCATCCCGGGTTTGATCTACTTTCCAAACTCCAAACTCTATAAAATTTATACCTAATATTCTACACTTATAGGGATTTCCAGAGAGATAATATGCATCACCATCGGAGGCCGATTGATCCCCGAAACACGTCACTGTAGTCAGGTTATCGACACAGGTTTTCCGCAGTCCCGGAAAAACCTTGTCGAAATCCGACTCCTTCTCTTTTAACCTCCTCTAAAACGGTCATCTACCCTTTCTATAGCCTAAATTCTCTAGAATACTAGGTAGGAACGGGGTATTTACCTTTTTTCTTCTGAAAACTGGAGTCTTTGCATAGAGGGGAAGAAGACCTACGCTTTTTCCTTTAGTTGGCAGCACAACCGGAGCTCCCTTCCACCTCAAACTCCCTTCTACTTCTTCTTTTCTTTCTTCACCGCCTAAGACCACTCCCTTTCCTTCTCTCTGTGTCTCTCTCTGTTTAAATCCCACCGCCACAGCACACCCTCAAAACCCCCTAATTCCATCACATCAAGCACAAAAATCTCCTTTTTGCCTCTGCCACTTCGATACATCTTCAATTATGCCATTAACTTTTGATTCCTTCCAATATTACCCTCCTATTAACTTAAGGATTATTCTATTCTTCTTTCTTTATATAAAAAAAAAAACTTCGGGGTTATTACAATTGATAACAATAGAGTCTAGTACTATTAATCAAGGATCCAGGTGATGCCAACATGCAACCCAATTGATGGAGAAGTTCAGGGCCTCTTTATCAGCGGTGGGAGGCCAGAGAGAGAAAGAAATAATTTTTTTATTCTATTATCGAGGTATCATAGTTTGCAACGGTGGGAAGAGAGAGAGAGAGAGAGAGGAGGCCAGAGAGAGAAAGAAATAATTTTTTTTCCTTCGTCTTCTTCTTCATTTTCTTGTTTTCTTTTTCTTTTCTTCTTCTCTCTTTCTTTAGCGGTGTGGCCTCCTCCTAAGAAAGGGCAGAGGGAGGATTGGCAGGCAGTGGAGGATGGGTGGTGGCAATAGTCTTGCACGGCCAGTACTCCATCATTCGATAACGATGGAAGCTGTGGCTTGCAACACTCGAAAGGTTAGGAAAAACAAGGGGGGAGCAAAGAAAATAGGATTTGGCCATCCAACCGAGCCTCATTATGGGTCTCCATTAATGGAAGTTTTTTTTTGGTACAACGACGGCTCACACACGACAAGTGTGGTGCAACCAACAAAATCAGAATAAAAAAAATAGCACAAAGGATAAGGCGCAGATATGTGGTTCTTCTAGATGAAGCCTCCAGAGTAGTGAGCCGCGAAGGAGGCGGCCCACTCAGTAGCACTATTTGCCTCCTTGTAGATATGTGTAGCCCGAGTCTACGAATATCGTAGAGCAACGACCTTCTGCTAGTAGCACAACCCTGACTCCGAACCCACTCTATCACCGTGACCGAGTCTCCGTCGAGGAGAATATGGTCCGCACCTAACACATGCCTCGCATAGCTGATGCCCTCTCATGCAGCTCTAAGCTCAGTATTGACGACAGATGTGTCGAAGATCTACCGACTCCCTGCAGCCACAGTCTGGCATCGTGGTCTCTAATGATAAATTCTACACCATCACTACACTCTTCCTCGTCAACACTGCCATCGAAATTCACCTTAAGAAAGCCAGAGGATGGGGGGCTGCTAGTCGAGGGCAGATGGTAGGAAGGAAAAACAATGATGATGATCTGAAAAAATTAAAAAGTGCCAGAGATTCAAAAGCAAGGGATGTCTTACCAATTTAAGTATGGCGATCTCACTGTTAGATCCTGAACGGTGAGGGCTATCTAAGAAGGATGAGGTCGGGTCAGCGTGGAGGCAATGGTGCCCAGCTTCGGGAGGCTTCGCTGTGTTGGCGGCAAGCCCAATTATAGGGCACAATGGGCAGCGGCAAGCCCAATTATAGGGCACAACGGGCAGCGGCAAAAACTCCAAATAAACAACAGAAAGAGATAATAGAAGACATCGGGAGAGAAGAGAGGGCTTGGATGAGGCGTCTCATGGGTGAGGTGGGAAATTTATAACCAACAAGATTTGCTGAAGTCAAAGGCAAACTTCTGTCTCCATCAAATAGGGGCATCGCCCCATTTGAATTGAAAATGGGCCTTCGAGCCTTTCTCTTGGCTGGAGGGCAGGGCCGGTCCAACGTGAGCTCGGTCCAGCTCATTCGGGCCAGGTGTTACCGAGCTAGTGTCAATGGTGATGATAGAATATATAAATTTCTTATTTTCAGAGATAGTGAAAGTAATAAGCTCTTAATTTTATTTTCTAGAACTAATGCAAATGGTTCATGAAAAATAAAAACAATAGCATCAAAAGGATTTTTTCCCCTTAATTTTTCTAATTTTAATTTTAAAATTAAAAAAATGAGAATTAAAAGCAATGCCAAACAAGCCTTTACTATTGGAGATACTATAAATTTTAAATGTAAGCACGCAAGTCAAGTTAGCTTGAGTCTTGCACATATGATCCAAGTTCCAATATGGGCAGACCTACTATCTCAACTCAAACAAGACGTGTCCCAAACTGTGGGCTGAGCTAAGGAGCAAACAACAAACCTGGCATCCCATTGTTGAGTCCACATAGCATCTTATCATGCAGTCCAAAAGGACAAATGAATAAAGTCCTTCATGCAAAACAAATAGTGCAACTGAAAACTACCTAACCAAACGACACGTCTCCTATTGATGGCAAGTGCTGCCAAAAGGCCCAGACTGAAACGTTTGAAGATTCATAACCATCGCCCACAAATTAAGCCAAACCACCACTTCTCTCCTCTTTCGAGACCCCTCTAAAACAATTTTTTTCCTTTTTTATATACGAAGAAATTAATCACAACTAAAGATACTAAACAACCTTCTACTATTCGATCCTCCTCGAGAGCCAGCAGGAGATCTTAAGGTCAATTGATAGACAACAACAGGTAAAGAGAAAAGATGTAAGATGATATTTCTCTGTTACCTCTTTT
This sequence comes from Phoenix dactylifera, assembly GCF_009389715.1. Lineage (NCBI taxonomy): Eukaryota > Viridiplantae > Streptophyta > Magnoliopsida > Arecales > Arecaceae > Phoenix > Phoenix dactylifera. Next base: position 4,980,476 of record NC_052400.1, read on the forward strand.
GTCTGTATAGGGAATGTGAATAATAATTAGCGGATTTTATATTTGCACAGCTTCTAACAAGTCAAGGTTGTATGGTGTTTAAGAAATTCATTGAATAAAAGTTGGAAGGGATCCTGAAGTTATGGTAAGAAATATTTTCTGATAAAACTATAGCATTCTTCTGCTTTCTAATAGATCTTGTTACAACTAGATCTTCCAAATTCCTTGAAATGATAGGATTATTGTTTACTTTGTCTCTTTTTTTCTAAACTACTTATATCACCAATTGTCTTTGCGTGATCTGATAAAACTATAGAATTCTTCTCCTTTCTAATAGATCTTGTTAGCAACTAGATCTTCCAAATTTTTTAGATGGTGGCATCGTTGTTTTCTTTCTATTTTTATTTCTAAATTACATATTTTACCAATTGTCTTTGTGTGATCTGATAGTTACACTTATAAAGATGATCTCTTTCTTTTCTTTTTCTGTTTTTCCCTCTCGCTGTATATTGGGGGCTGTACATTGGGGGAAAACTAGCCATTACGTTGATTCATGTCAAAAGAAATGATAATTAGGGATTATTGGATATGTTTTTTGAGGAAAGGAGATTGTTGGATATAAATTCTGCTTCATAATATTAAAACTACATGTGTGTCTGCACGCTTGAAATGGGTTGCGGAACACCAAATCTATATTGAGAGCACAGAGTTCAAATGACGAAGGTTGCATGTGGCACCAGCGTAGTCATGATGCATCATTTTTGTGATTGTAATCTAAGTCCTTTTAGGTTGGAAATTAACAAGTACAATCACTGCTTCACCTTTAATTAGAAATAGTTTTGAGATGAATAAACTATATACCTGATGAAAGTTTATGCCAATGTATATACTATTTTCACTTTAAAGGTGATGAAAGAATAACAAGGCCTTTATTAAATATTTGAGGGTACAAAGGGGTAAATCATATGAAGACGATACTTTCTTTTTCTTTCCTTTTTGGTATGAGCTGATTCTTTCTATTTGAAGAATTTACCTAGCAATGAGGAAATATATGCATGTTTTAGATTGCACATATGCATATTTTAAACATATACAAAATTTCTAACCATACATAATGTTATTCATGTGCAAAATATATTAGTAATATTTGATTATAATGGCTTTGTGGCATTGTTATAAGTTTTCATTTGCCATGACCATTGTTAATTACAACCAAAATAGAGTAATATGTAATAACTTTATCACCTTTTTGGCTTAATATAAATTTATGTCTTATTATACCTATAGTCATCAACAGATGTTGCATGATATGGCTATTTTAATGCTAATAATGGAGATATTCTAACCATGATGATACGACTTTGAAAAATTTGAGATAGATATTGCTTACTTATAAATTTGAGACAAATAATGCTTACTTTGAAGCAAGGTTTTAACGAAGCCTAGTGTCACCAAATAATGGATCTCTCCAAAACCACTGTTCATAACAAAAAAATAATAATAGTTATTTGCTAAATAGATTGCATATTTGGAAATAAAATATATATAGAATGTGATGATAACCAACTTCTCATCATGTTGGAAGAAGAGTGGAAAGATAACAACAATATTTGCCTTTGTTTACTAAAAATAATAATAAATAAAATATTATTTAATCAATTTTCATGGATATTCGAATTTAAAAACAGCATTTTATTTAGACTAGCAACAATATATCACACACAACTTGTTTATCACATTATGTAGCAACCATTGTAATAGAAAAATGGTAAAATAATGGCCACCATCACCCCCCCCCCCCCCCCCCCCCCCCCAAAAAAAAAAAAAAGCTACTACTTAAATTTAATTTTATTTTCTAATGATAATATAACGTAACTGGAGATTCCAAAATGATGATAAAAGCCATTACAACCTTATAATCTAATAGACATTTCAAACATGACTTTTTTTGGGTGCAACTTCAAACCTAGTTTTGAAGCATGTTCTTTTCCGTCTAGTCTGAACAATATATCTAACAGGGCTCTTCAAAAACTTCCACGGCAAACCAAAGACCACGACTGCTGACCAGTTATGTAGGTGCCCTTATAACCATACTCCACAAGACCTACCGACAAATTGAAGGCCTCAATGGTCCGATAGGCTCACTTGCTTGGGTAGTGGCATCCATGGCGAGACCTATACTTCATCCTTTGGAGCACCTATGGCTGTTGATCCTTGCTTTCATTGATGACCAAATCCTGGCCATGGAAGATATCATCATATCCATCTTTCCCCCACTCATGCCTATCTTTGCAAAAATTGATGAGCTAGAGTTCCATGCAAAATCCCTCCCAAAGATGCTCGACGACACAATTGATGGACTTCTTATGCTAGTCTGCCAACTACCACTATTGAATTATGCCTTGGCAAAGTTTAAAAAATCAGTTAATATGAAGACAGATTTGGATTCAAGTGAGGAGACAGAGATCGTGGTCGATATCAAGTGCTACGAGCAACAGAATTGGGATGATGGAAACCTATATGAGGAAAGAGAGATGGAGGAGAGGATGCATAAGGCCAAGGAAGACCGAAGAGCTAAGATGATGGAGAAGGATATAAGGGAGGTGGAAAGAAGTTGTAAGGAGATCGTGGAGATTTTGGAGAGGATGGAGATAGTGGATGAAGGAAAAGGACATGAAAAGAAAGATGGTTTTGGAGTTGATGAAGGGAAGATGGTGGTGTCTCAATCACAAGAAAGTAGGGAGGAGGAACAATGGGATCCTATACTGGAGTTATTTGATGACGGGTGGCAGTTGAAGCCTTTGAAAGCAATGAAAGCAAAGAAAGGACAGTAGAATGGAAGCAAAGCAACCTTGTATAGATGTTCGTGATGTATTTAGGCTATGTCTATGATTGTTGTGTTTGCTAACTAGTTTTGAGATAAGGTAGTACTTTGTTATTATGCGTTGTAATAAGCTGAAAATAAATAGTTTACTGAATCCTGAGATTGTGATTTTTAAAGAAAAAATATTTATTTTCTATTGTAATAAATAAAATTGTGTGCATCCTCCGATATAAGGTAAGCATTGTGATTTTTGAAGCAAGCATATTTATTCAAGTAAATAGAAAAAGAAAACAAACATAGAGTCATACACTCTACTAATTAAAGTAAGTGGGCCATTGATTAGATCAGCCAAAAATATATGTAAATGGTTATAATCCTTCAGAATATTTGCATCTCTATAGCTTGTTTAAAAGGTGAAGTGAAGAAAATAGAAGCCCTAGTGTGCCCTATGTCAAAAACAACCAAGAGAAGATTGATGACTATGATCACTATGATAAAATATATTTTACAGTTTTATGACTTGACATGTGCATTTCTATGTTTCACTAACACACTTCATATTGGGACGAGAACTAATCTAAGGATGTTGCATTTGTCAAAACAAGAACTTATAGAGGTGAGAGTCAAACGACAAGTGAATATGGGTAGTGTTGGGGGAATACGGTTTTCCCCCCCAGCAATATAGTAACCCCGCCTTTAAAAGGCCGCTTAGCTGCCGACCTTGGACAACTGAGGTCGGCGTCCGAGCTCGAAACGTCTGACCTCAGAACCTCCGACCTCGAGAATTTTCGACCCTAGAGGTCTGTCCTTGTCGACCACCTACTACGGCCGTACCCCTCCGAGGTCCGGCCGAGGGCCATATCCTGCCACTGCCCCAGCATTTATTACGCATGACCTCTGCAAACCCCTAGTTCACTCAACAATTAATGCGAATCTCCAGCTTACTCAACAATTAATGCAAATCTCCGGCTTACTCAACAATTAATGCGAATCTCCGGCTTACTCAACAATTAATGCGCATGGCTCCTATTATCTACGGACCTACGGCTCTCCACGGCAAATCAGCTCAGCGGAGTCCAGTCAACCGTGATAAGTCTCTGATCTCGGCCTCACCTCCGACACCAATGCAATGATTCACCCGATCGCGTGCCAGCTCGGATCGTACGACGGCCTCATTTCCGACATCAATGCAATGATTCACCCGATCGTTTGCCAGTCCAAGCAACATGCCGAGCCGTACGACGGTCTCGCTCCATCACATCACAGGTAAACCGACCCCCTATAAAAGGGAACCCTTGCTTCTCAAAGGGGGGGACACAGAAAACTCGAAAAATACTGTTCTCCTCTTTCTCCTTTGAACACAAATTGCCCCCCTCTGACTTAAGCATCGGAGGGCCGGCGCCGGAAAACCCGGCCACCGGCTTTTCTGCAGGCACCCCGACGGAGGACGCCGCCCGCCGACGGACCGCCACTCTCCTGTGTCCACCGCCGCTCCCCCTCCTCGACCGACAATCGCCTCCGGGTCCAATTTCCAGCAACAGTTGGCGCTAGAGGAAGGGACCGAGTCACGATCATGAAGTTGAGAAGTAAGGGAGCCTCCAATATCTCCCGGCGTCCCTCGCAGAGTCCTGGACACTCCGTCCAGAATTCGCCTACTCCAGCTGACCCGGTTCCTCAGGTCCAGCCGGAGCAATTCAATGCTCTGGTGCAGCAAGTCCAGGCCCTGGCCGCTGCCGTTCAAGGCTTGCGGCGCGAGGAGGCCTTACCAACGCTCCCCCAGCAGGCCCAGGTCTTGCCGGAGTTTCCTCCCGACGGCCCGATGCTCCCAGGCCAGAATCTTCATGGCTCCTCCAGGGCCAACAATGAGGGGCGGGCCTCCCCCCAGAGAGAGCTGCCGGGAGAAGGTCTCAACAGAAGACCCCAACCCTCTGAAGCCGAATCAGCCCCAGACCACCGTGAGCCGGAGCAAACCACGGTGACGATTCCACGGGTTGGGGAGCTCGACAGGAAAGTCGAGCACTTGGAGCGTCAGATCGAAGCGCTCCACAGCAAGAAGGCAAGACAAGAGGGGGATTTCGAATTCACCACCAAGTCCCCCTTCTCCTGCCAGATCGAGGATGAGCCGGTCCCCGCGAGGTTCAAGATGCCTCAAGTGAAGTCCTACAACGGAATCACCGATCCCCTCGACCACTTGGAGAGCTACCGAGCTCTCATGGCCCTACAAGGATCCTCGAAGGCCGTACTTTGTAAGGCCTTCCCGGCAACTCTCCGAGGGACGGCTCGGCTTGTTGGAAATCCGCCCATGCCGCAGAAAATTCAAAAAATTCAGATGCAGCGGAAGAGGCATGTGCGGGATCAACCGTTCATCGCATGAACGTTGTTTAAAAAACCGTTCGTAGATAGATAAGGATTAAAAACTTTTAAATAGCATTAGAAGATCAGATCTTCACCTTTGTGCGGGTAGATGATCACCGCAAACTGATGATCGTGGTTTAGGATGAAGGTTCGCTTGAAGCCGTTCAAGTGCCCGGCCTCTACGGGTATCCACACGAAGCAGAAAACCAATCCAAGCTTTCTATCTCCCCGGGGTGCTAGCTCCCTTGCAGAGATAACTTTGATGGCTGATATCCTCCCTTTCAATCAATCCTTGATTGTGCTTGGGAGGAGGAAGAAGAAGGATGAAGAGAAGAAGAGGAACGAAGCCCAGCAGCCTTCTTTTTCTTCCTTGCGTTGGAACCAAACGGTGCAGGAAGAAGGAGGCCACCAAGATCCTTTTCTTCCCTTTGTTGTTGGTGGCTGAAAAGAGAGGAGAGGAGGGTGGCCACGTGATGGAGAGGAGGAGGGCTTCACTTATCATTAGGGCACCTCCTTTCAAAGCCTTATAAAGGCATCTAGGGCTCCTATTTGGTTTAGTCCAAATCATGAATCAATTGGGTTCAATCTATGCTAGTCCTAATCCAATTAGAACTTGAATGAACCATGACTCAATTGAACTCTTCAATCCTAATCCAATTAGGAGTCATGTTGATTCATTAGATTAATAATTAATTAGGACTTAAGAAATCCTAATCCAATTAGGACTTGTTTAATTCTAATCCTAATCCAATTAGGACTCTAATTTGAATTCGAAGTCCTAATCCGATTAGGACTCTAGGAATCCTACTCCAAGTAGGAATCCAAATTTAATTCAAAACTCCTAATCTAATTAGGATTGTAGGAATCCTACTCCAAGTAGGAATCCCAGTCCTACTCCAAATAGGATTTCCAGTCCAAGTAGGAATCCCAGTCCAAGTAGGAATCTCAGTCCAAGTAGGATTCCTAGTCCTAATCCAATTAGGACTCTAGGAATCCTACTCCAAGTAGGACTCTTATTTTAAGTCCAATTAATTAATTCTCTTTGTTTCTTCTTCAGCTTATTATCAATCGAATTGATTACTTGTGATTCCTAATCACGATTCAACCATCGGATCGGTCATTACTTCTAGTGTGTGTGACTCCATAGGTTCTACTCTGACTGGTAGTGAGATATATTATGATCTCTATCACAATATCATTGAAAACTCCTTTCAATGGATTGGAACGATTCCAACTCTACTCATTAGGGTTTATCGATCATCGAGATAATCCCTGTGAGTCCCACCATCCACCAGTGACACCTAGCAGCATGTAGTGGCTACCCAGTAGAATAGAATGATGAACCTCTAGGTGCAGTTATCGTGTGATACAGTCCTACTATCATGGATCCCTACAGGACGGAGGTCATGGATAACTCGTCAAACCCCTTCGTCTGTCATATGTCAAGATTTATTCGACTCGAGTTCGTTAGTGGAAAACTCTTTCTCCACTTTATATTACTGCCCTGGCCAAGGTCTTAGAACTCAGTCTAACAAATCACATAGGATCACTCCTCTTCTATCAAGGTCGATAGATTCCATGTAAGTGCATACCCTACTCCTACAGTGAACTTACTACAGCCAATCTATACTACAAGGACCCATATGACTAGAGACCATGTATACGTGTAGTCAAACTACAATAACCTCACTGTGAGTAGCCGAAGCACCGCAGGTCAAAGGACAAGTCATACTACTGCAACATCAAGCACGTCACTGACGAGTGGATAGACATCCAAGTGACTTCTTGTCTTGGTTACGCTCAGTACCCTTGTTCTCTAACAAGCACCTGCACTATCACTTTAGTGTCCCTACACTGTGGACTCAAGTCTCGTCCATCCAGAAGAAAAGTGATCTGTGCACTGATCGGATCGATCACCGTCCTCGTGATGATCCATTGATCAGGAGCATTTAGAAATTAATCACCAATGATACATGGCTCAAATTCTCAACTCTTGAGAATATGCATCATCATCTTATTAATTTCTTGGACGATTCATAGACACATAATTAATATGAATGAAAAGATGCCTTTTATTTATTCAATAATAAATAGTCAAGTACAAAATTATGTCCCTAGAATTAACAATGTGTCAGCCAGATTGGCTTCTAGGGCATACATCTAACAATCTCCCACTTGCACTAAAGCCAATCAGTCATATATCTAAGCCCCATCTTCTCAAGGTGGGCTTCAGTCTTTTGCTGACTTAGCTGCTTAGTGAACGGGTCTGCCATGTTATCCGCGGATTCTACTCTCTGCACCTCTACATATTTCTTCTCAATATAGTCGCGTATGAGGTGGAAGCGCCGCTCTATGTGCTTGGACTTCTGATGAGACCTTGGCTCCATAGCTAGTGCTATGGTGCCAATGTTATCGCAGTAAAGTGTTATGACATCTAATGACATTACACCTAACTCTGCAATGAACTTTTAACTAGAAGGTTTCCACTGCACCCTTAGATACGGCTTTAACATTCAGCTTCTAAGGTAGAATCTATAATGATTGGTTGTTTGGAACTCTTCCAACTTACTGAACCACCATTGCACATATCTTGATGTAGACTTTCTATCATCAATATGTGTGCATCCTTCTACCTTCAACTCTAATCTTCTTCTAAAGACCAAGAACATGTCCTTAGTTCTTCTCAAGTACTTAAGACTGTTCTTCACAGCTATCCAGTGCTTTTTGCCTGGATCTGATTGACATATGCTCGTGACACTCACAGCATGTACTATATCAAGTCATGTACATAGCATGGCATACATGAGGCTCCCTATTGCTGATGCATAGGGGATCTTGCTCATGCGTTGAATCTCTTCAGATGTGTTGGGGCACATCTTCTTGGAGAGATTAATTCCATGCCTTAGGGATAAGACACCCCTTTTAGAGTTTTCCATGCTGAATCTTTTCAACACTTCCTCTATGTACATCTTCTGTGATAGGCCAAGCATCCTTTTAGATCTATCTCTATAGACCTTTATTTCCAAAATATAGGATGCTTCCCCAAGGTCTTTCATGGAGAACCTTTTTGACAACCTGACCTTGACCGAGGTTAGCATGGGAATATCATTCCCTATCAGGAGGATGTCGTCCACGTACAGTACGAGAAATACAACAGCACTCCCACTAACCCTTTTGTAAACACATGGTTCCTCTTCGTTTTTGATGAAATCAAACGTTTTTGATTGCGTCATCGAAACGAGTGTTCCAACTCCGAGATGCTTGCTTTAGTCCATAGATGGACTTTTGCAGCTTGCAGACCTTGTGATCTCTATCACTGGAAGTGAAACCCAAAGGCTGTTCCATATAGATGTCTTCATCAAGATATCCATTCAGAAAAGCTGTTTTCATATCCATCTGCCAGATTTCATAATCATGAAATGCTGCAATGGCAAGCAATGTTCGGATGGATTTCAGCATGGCTACAGGTGAAAAGGTCTCCTGATAGTCAATGCCCTCGCGCTGACTATACCCTTTCGCCACAAGCTTTGCCTTATAGGTCTCTACCTCTCCATCCGAACCTATCTTCCTTTTGTAGATCCATTTGCATCCAATAGGTACAATACCTTCTGGTGGATCTACTAAGGTCCGGACTTGGTTGGAATGCATGGAGTCTAACTCTGACTTCATAGCTTCCAACCATTTCTCGGAATCGATATCAGATATCGCCTCGTCGTAGGTTTTGGGATCCTGCGTGTGATCCCTATCTCCCACTAGGAACATTTCCTCGATATCCTCTTCTAGTATACCTAAGTATCTATCGGGAGGATGGGAGACCCTACTTGATCTGCGAGGTGGTTGAGGGACATCGTGTACTGGCTCTGTATTAATGGGTTCGATAGGATCCATGACTCGTTGCTTTTCAGAGACTTTCTCTTCAAGCTCAATTTTCCTCCCACTGCCTCTATCAAGAATAAACTATTTTCATGAAGATAGCATGGCGTCTCACAAACACTTTGTGATCCTTTGGGATGAAAAAATCGTATCCTAATAACTCTTTCAGGATATTCAATAAAACGAGCATTAATTGTCCTATCCTTTAACTTGTCCGCCTGTTGTCGCTTGACGTGGGCCGGACATCCCCAAATCTTGAGATGACCAAGACTCGGCTTCTTACCATGTCATATCTCATATGGTGTGGTAGGAACGGACTTTAAAAGAAATTCTATTCAATAAGTAAATAGCTAAAAATAGGGCATCTATCTAAAGAAATAAGGGTAAATCAGTGAAGCTCATCATGGATCAGACCATATCCAATAGAGTCCGATTCCTCCTCTCCGACACTCCGTTGAACTGAGGTGTACCAGGAGGAGTCTATTATAAAACTATACCATTCTCCTTGAGATAATCACGGAACTCTCCACTAAGATATTTACCTCTTCGATCTGATCGAAGAACCTTAGTGAGTTTTTCTATATGTTTTTCTACTTCATATTTAAACTCTTTGAACCTTTCAAAAGTTTCATATTTGTGTCTCATACACATATCCATACCATGAGTAATCATCGATAAAATGAAGTAAAAAATTACAACCCCTAGCCTGCACATCGAATGGGCCACACACATCAGTGTGTACTAGGGTAAGTATTTCAGTGGACCTCCCTGTGTCCTACAAAGGATAATTTGGCCATCTTTCCTTGAAGGCAGAATTCACAAATCAAATATGACTCGAAAGTCAATGAGCCTAAAAGCTCATGTTTCTCCAATTTGTTTATTCTATCTTCTCCTATATGGCCAAGCCTGAGGTGCCACAAATACTTTAGATTTATCTCATTTTTTGGATCTATTAGATCCTATGGTATCACTGTTTGCTCAGATATATTCACAGATACATCCATATGTATGTGATAGAGACTGTCAATCAAAAAACCATGTTGAATCAATTTAATTTTCAAATAAAAATCTTTTTGTGCTAAATAAAATACAGAAATCAAATTTCTGCTAGCAATAGGTAACAGTCCCTAAGTATCCTGAGCATTTCTGACATACCTTCTGAAGGTCTGTCACCCTTTATGTTCTTTATGCTTTCCCATGTATGTAGGACAGTTCCTCTTCCAATGGCCGTCCATGATGCAATGGAAACATTTTTCCTTGCAATTGGCCTTTTCTTGGAACTTCCTCATTTGGCATTTTCTCGGTCTTCTGTTTCTTTGCAGGCTTTTTCTTCTTCCAAATAGACTCTCTCTTGGAAGTAGAAATCAACTCAACAGTGAGAATGATGCCCCTTGAACTCTTCAACGTCCCTAAGGTAGTTACCAATTTTTTTAACAATTCTGTTTTGGTGCATACAATCTTGTTCATATGGTAATTTACTATAAATTGTTCATATGAAGCTAGAAGGGATTACGGGATCAAATCCATTTGCAGTTCTTTGTGCATGGTCATGCCGAGCTTCTCAAGCTTCTTTAAGTCCTTTATCATGGTCAAACCATGATCATGGACATACTGCCCATCGTGCATCTTGGCTTTGAAGAGCCTCTTGGATACTTCAAACCGAGCTGCATGATTCTGATCACCATACAACTCTTGCAGGTGATTTAATATGTCCCTGACAGTCTTCATGTTCTCATGCTGGCATTGTAATGCATTGGACATGGATGCCATTGTACAGCACCTAACTTTATTGTCATTGTTCGTCCACTTAACAAGCGTCTTACACTGATCAGTGATCGGACGGATTGGTAACACGGAGATTCCATGGTCTAGCATGTACCCGAATTTCTCATAATTCAAAACGATTTTTTTTTTGTTTTTGAAATTTGCTGAGCCAATCTTTATAATTGAGTTTGGTCAAACGGTTGTTCTATAGGATATGAGTTAAGAGTCTAGAAGCTGACTTTATAATCCTCAGAGAGTAAAGATTCTAGTTAGACTTTTGTACTTGATCCTAATCTGTTCTAAGGTCTTTTAGAACAAATGTAACTCCCACTATTTTCTCGAATTCCTCACACTCCCCTGGTAGGAAAACGGAAATCCCACACGACTAGGGTTTATAGTGGGTACTGCGATCCCACCGATTTACATGCCACCTCACCTAACAGTTATTGGTGACACATAGATTGATGAATGTACAACTCTTGTACAATGCTTCCGAAGCATGTTGCAGTGTAACTTGGTCTCTAAGCCATGAAAACCTCACCTAACAGTTATTGGTCTCATTTCTTAGTTAAGTCAGACCCACCGTATAACCGTAGGAATAAAGTCGTCATTGGGTCCTCACCTAACAGTTATTGATGCCCAACCCCACCTTTACCCTACAACATCTCATGTCTATAGAGAGGTCCAGCCCCCCGATGCAACTTGACCACTGTATCCAGCCGAGACAAATCAACATCAGAAAGGCCTTAGCAGCTCTACTACGGTGGAAGACCTATTGACTTAATATTGGTTAATCAGGTTTTAGTGTTTGCAACTTGAGCTCTTCATAAGAGGTAATCGAACAATTGGCCAGGTAAGCAGGTGGGAGGCTCCCCTTACTCAGAGAGTAAGGTCCTAATTAAGTAACCACCTTTCATGCTTTTCTAGACACCAATTAGATCAATTAATCTAATATGACTCGCTCATGTCGGTTCACTCTCGACTTGATTGAGGAGGTTTTAATTTAGGTCTCAATTGGGTTTGCAACATCACATGTAAACCTATCTATCCGACTCTCATTCACATCACATGCAAACGGCACATTGCAGGCAGTTATAATCGCAGCAATAATTAAAGCTAAACTTTAAATAGGTGATGATCATGGATTCTAGTTAGGTCGTATTACAAGCACATGCACGTCAATCGATCAACTGGTCTTCAACTCTTGAATTGGCTCTAAGCCTCCTTGATTCGATCCTTGATCAACTCTTGATCCAATCGCCATCAACCGCTTAGACCCCTGTTCATCTCATGCCTTGTCTTCAACTTGATCGTTGACGTACATCACATCACAGAAATACAACCAAATATAAAATAAAAATAATAATAAATTACATCTTCTTTTAGGAGGCACGCAGGCCTCTCAAAACATCAAATAAGATGCATGCAAGCATCTGAAAAATTACATGACATTGCAGATCACATCGCAGGTCTTTACATTTAATACCAAAAGGGTTTGAATCCTATGATCATCACCACATGCAGCAATTATAATTTTCAGATCTGAAAACTAACTGATTATTGTCTCATGACATAGGTTGCTGATCATGCTAATCATGATTCCAAACTTTGTAATCTCATTAACAATGCAATTAGAATCATCATCTTATCACATAAAAATCAGCATGCAAAAATCAGCACCCTAGAAAAAATCTGCATGCAGAAAATTTTCAGCATGCATAATCTTTCAATTTTCAGATCTAATAAGCCTATTAATAATTAATCCTTACCTTAATCTACGAAGCCTAGGCTCTGATACCACTGTTGGAAACCCGCCCATGCCGCAGAAAATTCAAACAATTCAGATGCAGCGGAAGAGGCATGTGCGGGATCAACCGTTCATCGCATGAACGTTGTTTAAAAACCGTTCGTAGCTAGATAAGGATTAAAAACTTTTAAATAGCATTAGAAGATCAGATCTTCACCTTTGTACGGGTAGATGATCACCGCAAACTGATGATCGTGGTTTAGGATGAAGGTTCGCTTGAAGCCGTTCAAGTGCCCGGCCTCTATGGGTATCCACACGAAGCAGAAAACCAATCCAAGCTTTCTATCTCCCCAGGGTGCTAGCTCCCTTGCAGAGATAACTTTGATGGCTGATATCCTCCCTTTCAATCAATCCTTGATTGTGCTTGGGAGGAGGAAGAAGAAGGATGAAGAGAAGAAGAGGAACGAAGCCCTGCAGCCTTCTTTTTCTTCCTTGCGTTGGAACCAAACGGTGGAGGAAGAAGGAGGACACCAAGATCCTTTTCTTCCCTTTGTTGTTGGTGGCTGAAAAGAGAGGAGAGGAGGGTGGCCACGTGATGGAGAGGAGGAGGGCTTCATTTATCATTAGGGCACCTCCTTTCAAAGCCTTATAAAGGCATCTAGGGCTCCTATTTGGTTTAGTCCAAATCATGAATCAATTGGGTTCAATCTATGCTAGTCCTAATCCAATTAGAACTTGAATGAACCATGACTCAATTGAACTCTTCAATCCTAATCCAATTAGGAGTCATGTTGATTCATTAGATTAATAATTAATTAGGACTTAAGAAATCCTAATCCAATTAGGACTTGTTTAATTCTAGTCCTAATCCAATTAGGACTCTAATTTGAATTCGAAGTCCTAATCCGATTAGGACTCTAGGAATCCTACTCCAAGTAGGAATCCAAATTTAATTCAAAACTCCTAATCTAATTAGGATTGTAGGAATCCTACTCCAAGTAGGAATCCCAGTCCTACTCCAAATAGGATTCCCAATCCAAGTAGGAATCCCAGTCCAAGTAGGAATCTCAGTCCAAGTAGGATTCCTAGTCCTAATCCAATTAGGACTCTAGGAATCCTACTCCAAGTAGGACTCTTATTTTAAGTCCAATTAATTAATTCTCTTTGTTTCTTCTTCAGCTTATTATCAATCGAATTGATTACTTGTGATTCCTAATCACGATTCAACCATCGGATCGGTCATTACTTCTAGTGTGTGTGACTCCATAGGCTCTACTCTGACTGGTAGTGAGATATATTATGATCTCTATTACAATATCATTGAAAACTCCTTTCAATGGATTGGAACGATTCCAACTCTACTCATTAGGGTTTATCGATCATCGAGATAATCCCTGTGAGTCCCACCATCCACCAGTGACACCTAGCAGCATGTAGTGGCTACCCAGTAGAATAGAATGATGAACCTCTAGGTGCAGTTATCGTGTGATACAGTCCTACTATCATGGATCCCTACAGGACGGAGGTCATAGATAACTCGTCAAACCCCTTCGTCTGTCATATGTCAAGATTTATTCGACTCGAGTTCGTTAGTGGAAAACTCTTTCTCCACTTTATATTACTGCCCTGGCTAAGGTCTTAGAACTCAGTCTAACAAATCACATAGGATCACTCCTCTTCTATCAAGGTCGATAGATTCCATGTAAGTGCATACCCTACTCCTACAGTGAACTTACTGCAGCCAATCTACACTACAAGGACCCATATGACTAGAGACCATGTATACGTGTAGTCAAACTACAATAACCTCACTGTGAGTAGCCGAAGCACCGCAGGTCAAAGGACCAGTCATACTACTGCAACATCAAGCAAGTCACTGACGAGTGGATAGACATCCAAGTAACTTCTTGTCTTGGTCACGCTCAGTACCCTTGTTCTCTAACAAGCACCTGCACTATCACTTTAGTGTCCCTACAGTGTGGAATCAAGTCTCGTCCATCCAGAAGGAAAGTGATCTGTGCACTGATCGGATCGATCACCGTCCTCGTGATGATCCATTGATCAGGAGCATTTAGAAATTAATCACCAATGATACATGGCTCAAATTCTCAACTCTTGAGAATATGCATCATCATCTTATTAATTTCTTGGACGATTCATAGACACATAATTAATATGAATGAAAAGATGTCTTTTATTTATTCAATAATAAATAGTCAAGTACAAAATTATGTCCCTAGAATTAACAATGTGTCAGCCAGATTGGCTTCTAGGGCATACATCTAACACGGCTTTGGTTTTCTGGGCTAAAGCCGAGCACGGTATCTTCCTTCGAGCAACTCGGCAGGCAGTTTGCTACCAATTTTGCTGCCAGCCGACGCCAACGGCGGACGTCGGATTCCCTCCTGGATATCAAGCAGAAGAAGAGGGAATCCCTCAAGGAGTACCTAGACCGTTTTACCGCCGCCACGTGGGAAGTTCGCGAGCTGGACCAGTCAATAACCATGTCGGCTCTAAAGACTGGGGCTCGCTCTTACCGATTCCTCTTCTCTATCGAGAAGAGCTTCCCGGCCGACTTCACCGAGATGCTGGCCCGAGCTCGGAAGTATGCTAAGGCCGAGGAGGCAATCACCTCCAGGCGGGGTGCGATTGAGCCCGCCTCGAGGAGGCAGAAGAAACGCCGCGAGGAGCGCGGCCGCCAAAGAAGCCGATCCCCCCGCCGAGAAAAGAACCTCCCCCGACTGAGAAGCCCGCCTCGGCAGCGGGGACAACCTCAACGGAGGACCCCACCTCGACCAAGGTCCCCACCGCGGCCTCGGACGTACCCGGGGAGGTACGAGAATTATACACCTGTCAATGCTCCCCGGGCCGAGATTTTGATGGAAATCGAAGGTCGGAACTTCTTCCGACCTCCGCCTCCTATGCGGGATACAGGAGTTTCCCGCAATCCCAGGAAGTACTGCCGCTTCCACCGAGACCGCGGGCACGACACGGAGGATTGCTTTCAGCTCCGGGACGAGATAGAGGCGCTTATTCGCCGCGGAGTACTCAATCGGTTCGTAAGGAACCAACGTGAGGAAAGGAGGCCAGCGGCAAACGCCACACCGCCCGAAAATCCGGACGGCAATAGGCCCATCGCCGGCACCATCAATGTAATCGGAGGAGCCTCGGCAGGAGGATCAGCCCAAAGAGTCTCCCCGAAGCACCCGCGCACTGCTGAAGTCATTTCGTTCTCGGACGAGGATTTGGAAGGGGTTGAGACCCCCCACGATGACGCTATGTCATCTCCATGATTGCAAATAAATTTAATGTAAAACGTGTCCTAGTTGACAATGGAAGTTCGGCCAATATTTTGTACTACCATGCCTACCAAAAAATGGGGTTACCAGAAGGACGGCTCCGAAAAATTAATGCCCCGTTGGTCGGGTTTACCGGAGACTCGGTCCCAGTCAAGGGTGAGGTCAGCTTTCTTGTTACGGTCGGCCTCGCCCCTCAGGAAAGCACTGTGAGGATGGACTTTCTTGTGGTCCGTCTGCCCTCAGCCTACAACGCCATCCTTGGGCGACCGGGGCTAAATGCCCTCCGAGCCGTGGTCTCAACCCGCCATTTACTCATGCGATTCCCCACCGGCCAAGGAGTAGGCGAGGTCCGCGGGGATCAGCTGGTCGCCAAGCAGTGCTACATGGCGGCTCACAGAGTGAAGCAACCAACTGAGGCGTCGACTCAGGCAATGGGCCCCTCGCTACCCATAGAAACCCTGGACGCAAGGGACGACCTCTGGAAGAAGCAAGTAGAGCCCGGTGAGCTCCTCGTTCAAGTTCCTCTATGAGAAAATTTTTTCGAGCTAACTGTGCAGGTCGGCTCCGGCCTTGCGTCCGCGAGAGGGATCACCTCATCAGCT
The DNA here is from genome assembly GCF_009389715.1 of Phoenix dactylifera. Lineage (NCBI taxonomy): Eukaryota > Viridiplantae > Streptophyta > Magnoliopsida > Arecales > Arecaceae > Phoenix > Phoenix dactylifera. The sequence continues at coordinate 4,996,919 of NC_052400.1, forward strand.
TCCTGCGGGACAATGCTGATGTCTTCGCCTGGTCACCTGCCGACGTACCAGAAATTGACCCTGAGGTCATGGTCCATCGACTCCAGGTAAAGCCGACCAGCAGACCTGTGAAGCAGAAAAAGAGGGGCTCCGCCCCGGAACGACAACGAGCTGCAGCCGAGGAAGTGGATAAACTCCTTGAAGCTAGCTTCATCCGGGAGGTCTCCTACCCAGACTGGCTCGCCAACATAGTCCTCATGAAGAAGGCCAATGGGAAATGGCGCATGTGCGTGGACTACACTGACCTGAACAAGGCTTGTCCGAAGGATAGTTTCCCCCTTCCAAGCATCGACCAGCTCGTCGATTCCACCTCAGGACATCAATTGCTGACCTTCATGGACGCCTTCTCAGGATACAATCAAATCCGAATGGCGCCATAAGACGAGGAGAAGACAGCCTTCATCACCGACAAGGGCACCTATTGCTACAAGGTGATGCCTTTCGGTCTGAAGAACGCTGGAGCCACATATCAGAGGCTGGTCAGCCAAATTTTTGAGGACCAGATCGGCCGAAACATGGAAGTTTACGTGGATGACATGTTGGTGAAGAGCCAAGCAGCGGAGCACCATGTAGCTGACCTCAATGAAACATTCTCCAAGCTCAGGAGGTACCGGATGAAGCTCAACCCAGCAAAGTGCGCGTTCAGAGTTACCTCAGGCAAATTTCTGGGTTTCATAGTGACCCAGCGCGGAGTTGAAGCCAACCCCGAGAAAATCCGAGCGCTGCAAGAGATGACGCCTCCAAAGACAGTCAAAGAAGTGCAGCGGCTTACCGGACGGGTTGCCGCCTTGGGAAGATTTGTCTCCCGATCAGCTGAGCGCTGCCTCCCATTCTTCAAGATCCTTAAGCGGCCAAAGGACTTCTTGTGGCCAGAAGAATGCCAGCAGGCCTTTGAAGAACTCAGGCGCCTTCTGGCCTCTCCCCCGCTACTCACCAAGCCTCGGCGGGACGAGGTTCTTTACTTATACTTGGCCGTCTCCCCGGTAGCAGTAAGCTCAGTCCTGGTCCGGGAAGAGGACAAGCTCCAAAAGCCGGTCTACTACATCAGCCGGGTCCTTAGGGATGCTGAGACCCGATACTCTAAACTTGAGAAGACAATTTTTGCCTTTATTATCTCGGCTCGGAGACTCCGGCCTTATTTTCAAGCACATACAATAGTTATACTGACTGACCAGCCTATGAAGCAAATATTGCAAAGATCAGATCGTGCGGGGAGAATCGCCAAGTGGGCGGTCGAGCTCGGGGAGTTCGACCTCGAATATCGGCCCAGGCCGGCCATTAAAGCTCAAATACTCGCCGACTTCCTCATGGAGTGCACCTTGCTAGACGACCCCGAGCTACCGTTGCGCCTATGGAGGGAACCCCGAGGCTACCATGGGTCCTATATTCGGACGGGTCCTCAACTTCGTGGGGTAGCGGAGCCAGACTCATCCTCACCAGCCCGGATGGAGTGGTGGCCGAGCAAGCCTTACGCCTCGAGTTTCCGGCCTCAAACAACGAGGCAGAGTACGAGGCACTCATTGCTGGGCTCAAATTGGCGAAGGAACTGAAAGTGGAAGATCTGAAGGCCTTCAGTGATTCCCAGCTAATAGTGAGCCAAGTCCAGGGAGACTTTGAAGCGAAAGAGCCATCGATGCAAAAATATCTCCAAAAAGTGCGGGAACTCGCGTCCGCCTTAGGCTCTTTCAGCATCCAGCACATTTCCAGAGCGGAGAATCTCAGGGCGGACCAGTTGTCTAAACTAGCGACCTCCCGCATGAGCGAGCTTTCCAAGGAGACAACGCTCGAGTATCTTCAGACGCCCAGCATGGAGGAACCCGAACCCACCATGTGCATCGACTTTGAGCCGAGCTGGATCGACGGGTTCGTCCGCTATCTCCAGGACGAAACCCTCCCTCAAGATGAGATAGAGGCTCGCCGGATCAGGCGCCAAGCTTCCCGGTATGTCCTGTATGAAAACAGGCTCTATCGTCGATCATTCACTTCTCCTCTTCTCAGATGTCTCTGCCCCTCTGAGGCGGACTATGCCCTCCGAGAGGTCCATGAAGGAATTTGCGGAAATCACCTGGGAGGTCGGGCGTTAGCCCATAAGATCCTGCGGCAAGGATATTACTGGCCCACGCTCCAGAAGGATGCGACGGACTTCATTCGGAAGTGCGACCGGTGCCAACGGAACGCCAACATCCAACGCCGACCTTCGGCCCTGCTAACTTCAATCATCGCCCCCTGGCCGTTTGCCCAGTGGGGGATCGACATTCTGGGACCCTTTTCTCTGGCCACTGGGCAAAGAAAATTTCTGGTCGTCTCCATCGACTACTTCACCAAATGGGTTGAAGCTGAACCTGTGGCCCGGATCACCGAGCAAAAGATGCGGGACTTCGTGTGGAAGTCCATAATCTACAGATTCGGACTCCCCCGTATCCTTATATCTGACAATGGCTGGCAGTTCGACAACGTCCACTTCAGAGAATTTTGCTCCGAGCTCGGTATCGACCACCGCTTCACCTCGGTCGTCCATCTCCAGACAAACGGAAAAACTGAGGTAACTAATCGTACCATTTTGCAGGGACTCAAGGCTAGGCTTGATCGATCTAAAGGACAGTGGGTCGAGGACTTGTACAACGTCCTCTGGGCATACCGGACTACGTTCCGATTGCCCACAGGAGAGACCCCCTTCAACCTAGCGTATGGCACAGAGGCTGTCATCCCGCTGAAAATCGGCCTCCCTTCTTCAAGGGTGGAGCACTACGACCCCGACTCCAATTCTTTCCGACTCAGGAATAATCTGGATCTCGTTGAAGAGACACGAGAGGTCGCCCAGGTCCGTATGGCAATATACCAACAGAAAACGGCCCAATACTACAACTCCAGAGTCAAGCCCAAGCTCTTCAAAGTGGGACCTCGTCCTCAGGAGAGCCGAGGCTTCTCAGCCAACTGAGCAGGGAAAGCTCGCCCCAAACTGGGAAGGGCCATATCAAATCGCCCGAGTACAACGACCCGGGGCATACAAGTTGAAATCTCTCGAGGGGACTCCAATTCCACGAAGCTGGAACTCCGAGAATCTACGGATGTATTACCGATGAAACCCCTAGGGGTTCTAGGCAATCAGGAACATGGACTCAGTCTCCTCTTTATAATGATTCGTCTCTTTTCAATAATTATGATTCTCTTCTAATGTCGGGTCGTTTGTGATCCTCCGATTCCTCGACTAAAGTCGGGATGCTCCGAGGTTCGACCGTAGAGTCCCAAACTCCCTCGACCTCGGGAAGTGTCGCAGGACGATAGAGCATCGACTTGGCGCAAGATTCTCCGACAAGGTCGGGATGCCCCGAGGGTCGACCGTAAAGTCCCAAACTTCCTCGACCTTGGGAAGCGTCGCAGGTCGATAGAGCGTTCCCAGACCCATCGACCTGATGTACGGTTCCTCGACTAAGGTCGAGATGCCCCAAGGGTCGACCGTAGAGTCCCAAACTCCCTCGACCTCGGAAAGCGTCGCAGGTCAATAGAGCGTTTCTAGACCCATCGACCTGACGTACGGTTCCTTGACTAAGGTCGAGATGCCCCGAGGGTCGACCGTAGAGTCCCAACTCCCTCGACCTCGGGAAGCGTCGCAGGTCGATAGAGCGTTCCCAGACCCATCGACCTGACGTACGGTTCCTCGACTAAGGTCGAGATGCCCCGAGGGTCGACCGTAGAGTCCCAAACTTCCTCGACCTCGGAAAGCGTCGCAGGTCGATAGAGCGTTCCCAGACCCATCGACCTGACGCAAGGTTCCTCGACTAAGGTCGGGATGCCCCGAGGGTCGACCGTAGAGTCCCAAACTCCCTCGACCTCGGGAAGAGTTGCAGATTAAGGGAGCATTCCCAAACCCCCTCAACCTCGGCGGGCGCCATCGGGTTCGTAAGAAGTCCGAGTTCTTCGAAAGTCAAAGAATGACTCCGAAAGTCGGCAAGGAAATAAGGCCGCCCACTCCGCTACAAGGAGCGCAATTTTGGAAATACGAAAGGTACATCCTACTTGATGCTTGCCTTGTTATATTTATCTACATATTGCCAGCGACATCCCGATTAAAATCGGGACCTTATTCTGGCCAAGGTCGCATTGCTCCTGCAAGTCGGTTTAGTCTACTGACCTCATGCATGCTCCGTCTACCGATAACCTCCTCGACAACTTATTTAAACCCACAGGCACAAGGGCCCAATTCGGCCCTCATACGCAGAAACCCCAATGTCGACCTATGAACATGACCTCGACCGCGGGCGTACTGATCGAGCTCAAGAAGGTCGAGGTATCCTCTACAGGTTCCGGCCCCGCTCGCCGAAGCCTCGGCGGGGTCCGAGGGCGATAACTATGAAAGTCCTGGCGACGATTTGATTATTGGCTCCCCCTCGGGGGACAGCACTAACCTTTTTATAGACCTACGGTCAAAAAGCTGAGCTCGAAAGCTCGGCGAGACCCCCGGATAGCGGCCTATGCAAGTCTAGCACGGCCCCGCTCGGAGGCCTGAGGCCCGAGCTCGGTGCCTCAAAAGTCCAAAAGTTAAAAACGGCGACCTCTGCAACCTTCAAGTCCGAGCTGCAGGACTTAGGAAAGTTTCCTAAGAATCTAAGCTCGGAGCTCCCTCTGGTTAGTGTAATCAGAATTTAGGAAAGCGAAACATAATCAAAAAAGAACATGCCTTTATCAAGTAGCTCGAAAGCTATGTTAAGGGTCGGTAAAACAATAAGTTAAACTCCCGGCCTCGTTTACAACGAAGGAAGACAAAGTGAGATAAGCGCGAAGTGACAAAAGGAATTTTCCATTGATGAAATGCCAAAAGGCTAAGTACAGAATTGGAGGTCGACCATTCAAAAATTTGAAGGCCGACCTCGATTACAATGGAAAGAAGAAATAAATCTAAGTCCTAAGGGGCGGCGGTCGCGCCGGCGTCACCCTCGGGGTCATCTATGGCGATGACTGGAGGGTCTTCAGCGGGCTCGGGCTCGGGGTCTGCGGCAGGGGCCTCGGTGGGTGCCTCGGGAACCCCCTCCAACTCGACCACCGCCGCCGCAGGCTCGGCTGCGTCCAACTCGGCCGACTCCGCCTCGGATGCCAGGGCGGTGGGAACGTCGTCAGAATCAAAGTTGTAACCCAGCCTCATGTTGGGAACCCGCCTATACCGCTGATATTTCAAAACAAAAATCAGATTGCAGCGGAATCGGCATAAGCGGGATCGACGTTCATCGCATGAACGCTGTTTCTAGACCGTTCGTAGTTAAGATAAGGATTAATACTTTTAAAACCTTTAGGGAGATCAAATCTTCACCTTGTGCGGGTAGATGATCACCGCAAACTGAAGCTCGTGGTTTTAGGTTGAGGGTTCGTTTGAATCCCTTCAAACGTTCGGCCTCTACGGGTATCCACACGAAGCAGAGGACCTGATCAAAGATCTCTTGTCTTCCCGGGGTGCTAGCTCCCTTGCAAAGACTTCTTTTGATGGCTGATCTCCTCTCTTTCTTTCAACTCTTGAATATGCTTGAGAGGAGGAAGAAGAAGGATGAAGAAGATGATGAAGAAGAATCCCCATGCAGCCTTCTTTTCTTCCTTGCGTTGGATGAAGGAAGGGAAGGGGAGGAGGCCGCCAACACTTGGATCTTCTTCTTCCCTTGCTTGCGGCTGAAACAAGAGGAGATGGAGAGGGGGTGGCCACGGCTTGAAGAGGAGGAAAAGTTCATCTAGGGCGCCGGCCCTAGTCCTTCTTTTATAAGGATGAAGGGCTCCTACAAGTTAGGAGCCCTTGAGTACTTTCCAAGAGGGGGCGCCGGCCCCTTCTCTCTTCATGTCGCACCAACTAAGTGAAGAGGGGCTGATGCCCCTCTTACTTGGTTAACCCAATCCTCTTCCAAAGAGGATTAGGTGCCCTTCTCATGGTTTAGTCCTAATCTAATTAGGATTAACCAAATCATGAATCAATCGGGTTCAATCTATGCTAGTCCTAATCCAATTAGAACTTGAATGAACCATGACTCAATTGAACTCTTCAATCCTAATCCAATTAGGAGTCATGTTGATTCATTAGATTAATAATTAATTAGGACTTAAGGAATCCTAATCCAAATTAGGACATATTTAATTTTAGTCCTAATCCAATTAGGACTCTATTTGAATCCGAAGTCCTAATCCAATTAGGATTTCTAGGAATCCTACTCCAAGTAGGAATCCGATTTTAATTCAAAATTTCTAATCTCATTAGGATTGCAGGAATCCTATTCCAAGTAGGAATCCCAGTCCTACTCCAACTAGGATTCCCAGTCCAAGTAGGAATCCCAGTCCAAGTAGGATTTCCAGTCCAAGTAGGACTCTTGTTTTAAGTCCAATCAATTAATTCCCATTGTTCCTTCTTCAACTTATTATCAATCGAATTGATTACTTGTGATTCCTAATCACTTTTCAACCATCGGATCGGTCAATACTTCTAGTGTGTGTGACCCCATAGGTTCTACTCTGACTGGTAGTGAGATATATTATGATCTCTATCACAATATCATTGAAAACTTCTTTCAATGGGTTGGAACGATTCCAACTCAACTCATTTAGGGTTTATCGATCATCGAGACAATCCCTATGAGTCCCACCATCCACCAGTGACACCTAGCAGCATGTAGTGGCTACCCAGCAGAATAGAAAGATAAACCTCTAGGTGCAGTTGTCATGTGATACAGTCCTACTATCGTGGATCCCTACAGGACGGAGGTCATGGACAACTCGTCAAACCCCATCGTCTGTCATATGTGAAGATTTATTCGACTTAAGTTCGAGAGTGGAAAACTCTTTCTCCACTATGCATACTTCCCCGGCCGAGGTCTTACGAACTCAGTCTTATAAATCACATAGGATCTCTCCTTATCTATCAAGGTCGATAGATTCCTTATAGGTGCATACCCTACTCCTACAGTAAACTTACTGCAGCCAATCTACACTGCATGGACCCATATGGCTAGAGACCATGTATGTGTGCAGTCAAACTACAATAACCTCACTGTGAGTAGCCGAAACACCGCAGGTCAAAGGACCAGTCACACTACTGCAACATCAAGCAAGTCACTGACGAGTGGATAGACATCCAAGTGACTTCTTGTCTTGGTCACGCTCAGTACCCTTATTCTCTAACAAGCACCTGCACTATCACTTCAGTGTCCCTACACTGTGGACTCAAGTCTCGTCCATCCAGAAGGAAAGTGATCTGTGCACTGATCGGATCGATCACCGTCCTCGTGATGATCCATTGATCAGGAGCATTTAGAAATTAATCACCAATGATACATGGCTCAAAACTCTTGAGAATATGCATCATCATCTTATTAATTTCTTGGATGATTCATAGACACATAAATAATATGAATGAAAAGATGCCTTTTATTTATTCAATAATAAATAGTCAATTACAAAATTATGTCCCTAGAATTAATAATGTGTCAGCCAGATTGGCTTCTAGGGCATACATCTAACACCTCATCCTCGGACGAACCGTCGAAAGATCGAGCTGGGGGCAGAATCGGGCCATCTGTCTCCGGAAGTTCTCGATGCCTCGGAGGAACCCATCGACGGTTTCCTCCTCTAACATGTCGCGAAATTCCTCCGATTCTTTGAAGGAGTCTACGGCATGTTCGGCTCGCTCGAGCGCCCTCCTTTCTCGAGCCTCCAGTTGCTCGACCTTGAGGCGTAGGACCCCGCCCTCGTACCTGAGGCCCGCGACCTCGGATTGGACCTCCCCCAGGCGCGCCTCCGAGGCGCGCAGAGCTGACTTGGCCAAGGAGTGGGCAGCCCTTTCTTCCTCAAGCACCTCGACCATTGCTAGGCACCCGGCCTCAGTGGCCTCCCTCCGCGCCTCGGCCTCGGCCAGCGCCGCCCCCAACTCGGCGATCTTCTTCTTAGCCAGCTCCAATTGCCGGCTGACTTGCCGAGTCTCTTCTTGACACCCTTGGGCAATGAATACCAGGGTGTCGACTTCGTGGATGTGCTGCAAGAGAAAAAGGGTAAAGCGATTACGAGTTGAAAAACATATAACATGTTCGCCAATAGCCTAAGGAAAATTGGGAAAGTAGCTTACCCGAGCGGTATTGCGGTAGGTACCGTCGACAATCTCTTCCAGCGGCAAGTTCCGGAACTCGGCCCAGTCCGCTGGAAGCATCGCACGCCGAAACACGGCACGTGTGACATCGGCATCGTGGATGGCCGAGCTCCCCTCGAGGAGTGGGGATCCTGGCTCGGCCGACTCCTCCCTCTGGACTCTTGAAGAGCTCGGCTCGTCCGAGCTACGGACCTCGGGGCCTCTAATTTCGGGGCCTCTGGTCGGCTCAGGCCCCAGGCGCCGTAAGTGGATTACGGTCGCCCCCCCGCTGGGCGACGGGGGCGGGACAGAGAGGGGCCGCTGGGCCCGCGTCGCCGGCGGCCCGTGTCCGCCCCTGATCAACTGCGGAGGCCCCCGCCTCCGGGCCTCCCGTCCCGGCCGATGTGGAAGCACCGGCCGACCTCGACTTCTTCCGAGGCTGGGGAATAGCCCCCCGGCCTCGGCCTCCCGCCTCTTCAGTCGAGAGAAGAGGGACGTGTTGCTGGTCGGCATGTGGGGGATGTCTGAAACCAAAAATTTTCTTAAGTGTCAGACCGATGTTAGTGAGAAGAGAAAACAGATAAAAACAAAGCGATGCGACTACTCTTACCCTCGGGGCGCGCCGAACTCAAGCCCACGCTCGCCAAGGCGTCCTCCCGTAGGAGCTCGGTTAGGTTGAACCCCTTTCCGAGGGCCCGTATGGAGTCCAAGACCCTCAGCTCCCTCCCCGAGGGCTCGGAGAGCCTGTTGAGAGCTTTCAACCGAGGGTGCCCCCACCTCGGGTTGAACCCCCACGGCACCTCGGACGCAAGAAAGAAAAATTTCCCCTTCCACTCATGAATAGAGGAAGGGGCGCCCTGAAAGAGTGACATACCGCCCCGAAAGGCGAAGTATAGCCACCCAGCATCCACCGGGTTTTTCTTTAATAAAAAACACCAGCGGAAAATACTCACCGAGGTCGGGATCCCGTGCGCAAGACACAAGGACAGAAACCCGATTATGGTCCTCCATGAGTTCGGAGCAAGCTGTGCTGGAACGAGTTGATACTCTACCAGCAAGTTGTTCACGAACTCGTGAACAGGGAACCGCAAACCGGCCCAGAGCATCTCGCGATGGATCGCGATCCGACCTGGGGGCGGCCGCGTCGCCCTATCCTCCGGCCCCGCAGTTTCGAGACGAAATCCGGGCTGGAAGAAGAACCGGGAGCGAATTAACTCCAACTCCTCTCCCGACAAATTCGACCCCACCTCATCTGGACCAAGACCCATTTTACAGAGAAATGAAATAAACTAAAAATAAAGGGAGTAAGGAGGAGGAGGAAGAGGAACCCTAGCTAACATAGGGTGGAAACCTACGGAAAAGCCGCCGGAAATCGCTCCGGGCACCGTCGGCAAGATTTGGTCGAAAGGTGGAGTGAAGGAGAAAACGGCAAAAACGAAAGGCGACCAAATAGAACTCTTAGGACAGATTCGTGGGGTATATATAGACCCCCCTGACGGTCCAGAACGGCGGCTTCGATTCCCACCCCCCGTCTGGATTGCGCCACGTGTCGGCCTCGGAAGCCGAAGCACCGCATTCACTCCAGATCAATAAGTCGGGTACAAAATCGAAGCGCCGTCCCATCGGATCTCACGGCCTCATCATGGGTTCGCAAAACCGGACCACCTTGAAAGACGAGCGGACGTCACCCCCGCTCCCTTTATTTAATAAGCTTCACGGACACGTGGAGCGCCGATGTAACCTCAGCCTCCCCAGATCACTATCCTGCCAATACGAGATCCGAAACATCCGACCTCGGATCATGCCGCGTGTTCATTTTGAGGCGCGAAACGGCGTACCTATTTAAGAGGGGGGGCTCGACCACGAGATCGAGGCGCCGCTCCGTTGGGTCCAGGGACCCTCATCATGAGTTCGTCGTACGAAGCGATCTCGGAGATCCAAAAGGCACTGTCCCCGTTGTAGCTGCTTCGAGATGCGTAAGGACGCAGACCCCGTTATAAGTTGGCCATATAGAGCGATCTCGAAGTGCCAAAGGGCGCAGACTCCGTTATAAAAGCTTCAAGGTACGTAAGGGTGCGGACGTGATCCCCTTCGGCTTCAATAACCACAATGACAACTTCTACTTCCCACGTCCGAGCTTGCAAGCCGCTCGAACTCGGAAGTCGGGGGGTAGTGTTGGGGGAATACGGTTTTCCCCCCCCAGCAATATAGTAACCCCGCCTTTAAAAGGCCGCTTAGCTGCCGACCTTGGACAACTGAGGTCGGCGTCCGACCTCAGAACGTCCGACCTGGAGAATTCCCGACCCCAGAGGTCTGTCCTTGTCGACCACCTACTACGGTCGTACCCCTCCGAGGTCCGGCCGAGGGCCATATCCTGCCACTGCCCCAGCATTTATTACGCATGACCTCTGCAAACCCCTGGTTCACTCAACAATTAATGCGAATCTCCAGCTTACTCAACAATTAATGCGAATCTCCGGCTTACTCAACAATTAATGCGAATCTCCGGCTTACTCAACAATTAATGCGCATGGCTCTTATTATCTACGGACCTACGGCTCTCCACGGCAAATCAGCTCAGCGGAGTCCAGTCAACCGTGATAAGTCTCTGATCTCGGCCTCACCTCCGACACCAATGCAATGATTCACCCGATCGTGTGCCAGCTCGGGTCGTACGACGGCCTCATTTCCGACATCAATGCAATGATTCACCCGATCGTTTGCCAGTCCAAGCAACATGCCGAGCCGTACGACGGTCTCGCTCCATCACATCACAGGTAAACCGACCCCCTATAAAAGAGAACCCTTGCTTCTCAAAGGGGGGGACACAGAAAACTCGAAAAATACTGTTCTCCTCTTTCTCCTTTGAACACAGATTGCCCCCCTCTGACTTAAGCATCGGAGGGCCGGCGCCGGAAAACCCGGCCACCGGCTTTTCTGCAGGCACCCCGATGGAGGACGCCGCCCGCCGACGGACCGCCACTCTTCTGTGTCCACCGCCGCTCCCCCTCCTCGACCGACGATCGCCCCCGGGTCCAATTTCCAGCAATAGGTAGGATGCAAAAGTTTGTATTATAATATATTGAGATACAAGAATGCAATAAAATTTGTTTACACGAGTGTACATGGATGTGTAAACCGATATAATACTTATACTGAATATATCACACAGCTCCAAGTGATATGCTTTTGAGAATAAAATGGAACATATCCTACCAACGTTTCATTAAGATAACTAATTTTGGTACACATTCAAGGGATCCATAATCTGTCAGCTATTTATGAGAAACAACAAAGGCCACTTGTGACCAAACAAATTAATTTCTAAAGTAGTGGAACATTTAGTCTTAGCATGAAAATTTGAATCACAATCCTTTAATTCCAAACCACCCACTCGAACATGATTCATTTTATTTAGTTTTGAGGCCTTTTTAATTATCTTGGTCATCAAACATCTCAATTAGATAGAAGAAAGAGAAGAGGCAGGCAACTTTTTTCCCAATCTAAAATAATGAGATATATTTTTGGCATAAGAGTAACAAAAAAACTATCGAGGGTAGACTCAGTAACACTCAAAAAACACAAGCATCAAGAGCAGCCCAAAATGTTATGAGATAATCAACCACAAGAGGACCTTAACCTTTTAAGAATTTTCCCTTTTTTTTAATAAAATTATTTAAGGTGGTAAATCTTTCAAAATTCAAAATACCTCCAAATATTACTTTTCTTTGCTTTATTTGAGAAGGAGGGCCAAAGCCCACAATATTTATCAAAGAATAAGGATTAGTGGATTCGTTGCAAAGGAGAAAAGGGTGGAAAAAGTATAAGAATCAAGTAGAAAGAAGTTTTGCACAGTTTCTCAACTACCTTTAAACTTGGAATTGTAACAAAGCTGTACCTACTTAAAAGACTAAGAATACTATGAAGAATAGAAGAAAGGCTCGACAACTTCTCTGAGAAGATTCTCCTGTTTCTCTCCTTCCAAGTGTTTCAACGTATACCAATCACTAGTTGATCTCATCCTCTCTTCAATCTCTTAACAACATATTTCAACAAGTCCAAAGATCTAGAAGCATAGAAACGTCTCCTCTAATTCCTAGTTTACATCTACGACGGCTCCAGCCACATTTGCATTTGAGCAAGAGATATATTTGGTTTCTTCTGAATAATTGTGTTAAAAAAAAAAAAAAACATGTCCCCCATAAAGTTGCCACTTAGAAAGGTTGTCCTGGGTATTTATCTTATTTTTCTTGGTATTTATCTTATTTTAGTGGCCAGGGAGTTATTTGAAATACCTCCTTTCTAAAGAGTAGAATAAAAAGGACTAAGGACCCCTCTCTCAATGAACTGATAATAGGCTTCAAATATCCTACCTTAGGCCAGGGGCTACAAATGGATTGGTCAGAACGGGGCATGCTTGACTCTAGCCGAACCCAAATTCATTGTTCGGTCCTAGTTTTGTACCCAAACTCAATCCATTAGCTGATTGGGTTTGGCCAAGTCAACTCCGTAGAAAAAATTTTAGACCCAATTTTGGTCATGTGGGTTGGATCAAGGTCAAAATATGACCCAGGCGCCCAACCTAAAACGTTCATATTTGGATCAAAACCGAGTCATGCTAGGTATACAGTTCGGATCACATATTTAGTTAATCTTTGATAGGTAAATGTATAATAATTGGATGTTTAAATATAAAATCACTAAAAAAATTTAAATATCACTAGAAAAACCAACTTTACCATGAATTTCATTCAAAGAATTTTAAATTTAATCCAAGAAATGACCATTGTTGATATCCAAGTTTATAAACTACAATTGTATACGGATATAAAATTTCTAACAATAATTTTAAAATAGATATTAATGTACTTGTGAATATTATACTGACTTATCACGCCAGGTCAAATTAGAAAATAAAAAGTTTAAACTTGATTTTGTTTTCAAATTAGGTCCAAGTTTTAACCCTGACCAGCCTACGAGTCTTCAAATACTTACTAGATAGGGACCAAGATAACTCAACTCGTTAGGAACCCAATATAGACCAGAATACCAACTATCAACCATCGAGATATAATTTGAAGTTATTTTACATTCATGCTTGTAGAATATAATGTAAGTCATATTCAAAGTGCATATCACATTTCAATCATCAATTCTTCTCAAATAAAAATAATTTTATAACATAAAAATAAATATTTTTATTTATTTTTTAAAATTATTATAATATTAATATTTAAAATAAGTATTAATATCAGTACGTTCAATATTTCTTTCTATTATGAATAATGATGTTCTGAATGATTACAAACTAGAAATAAAAATACTTTTTTCATAGTTCTAGATATTTATAAAATTTTACTATAAGTATCAATAGATCAACATAATTTTATATGTTAGAAATAAATAATTATTTTAAGAAAAAGGAGATGACTCATGATTATTTTGTATATATGCTATAAATGAAAAGTACAATTAAATGCTACTTATATGATTTAAAGAATATCATTTAATATAAAAATATTATCAATATCTATCTTTTCTTCTGTTTAGGGAAATTAATGGCCGGTCCATCTTTGGACTAGACTTTAACTTTTAGTCCCTGTTGGCCGGTTTTATAATAACCGGTCCAGCGATATTTCGATATTGAACTATTTTTCGTCATGAGACGAAAATACTCTTTTTTCTTCCACTCTTCCTCTCTTTCCCGGTTTCTAACTCCGAGTTCGACTCCCTAATCCCTATCCCACCGGCAATCCGTTCTCATCGTCAAAGGAGATAACTGTTCTTCCCTATTTTCTCCTCAAACAAAATGGGCTACTGATCTGTGCTTTCAATTTTGATATTGGCCTTGAACTTTGTAACAAAATGCTTCCTGAGAAGCAGACTCATATTTTATGACTGATTTCTCTTCTGAAATATGGCATGTGAACAAGAGAGCTGACTCTTTCATCTCCGCCAACGATGTTACTCTTTCTTTCTTGTCTGTTGTCAAGAAATAACGAGACTAAACTTCATTCTATTTGGGTTCTCTTCATGCAAGGTTAACACTACATGCCTATTGAATATTGGAAGTCATTTGACCATGGGAAAACAGATTCCATTGTAGAAAAGTTAACAAAGAGGCATGAACTATAAAGGTGCTGAATTTTCCATATCAAGCATAAAATGTAGCTTCAGATCATGCAGGGTGTGACAAATTTTGTACATAATGCTGTGGATGTATTCCAAAGAATAGTTATGCGAACATCAAAATGACTGTCAACTTGGGCAAGAGTTTCTTCACAACGTGTTTCTATATTCTTGATAACAAACCCTCCGAAAAAATAAATTAGCCTTCCATCATTTAATAATTATCAAAACCATTTGATGCGGGATTTGCACCCCGTCACCAGCATAGTCCCCACCGATCCAAGCAGCAGAAGAGAAAGTGTCCCTCAGAAGGTATTGTCCGCTTTGGGTCCGATTCGGGGGTCGAGCGTACCCGGAGCCCTCCTCACGGCGCCTCACGGTTTTGCCCCACAAAAGGCGCCTCCTAAGGGAAGAGTTATTGAGCCCCCCATTATATGGCACAGACCTTCCCGCTACACGGTCGATGTGGGACTAAATTCGGGGAACCCCCCGTAACACAGCCCCCCAGCGGGGAGGTCCTGTGCCCGGGTCGGCTCCTTACTGGATAGGCGGAGGGCCGAGGCCCTCCTTCTAGCGCCATCTGATGCGGAATTTGCACCCCGTCACCAGCATAGTCCCCACCGATCCGAGCAGCAGAAGAGAAAGTGTCCCTCAGAAGGTATTGTCCGCTTTGGGTCCGATTCGGGGGTCGAGCGTACCCGGAGCCCTCCTCACAGCGCCTCACGGTTTTGCCCCACAAAAGGCGCCTCCTAAGGGAAGGGTTATTGAGCCCCCCATTATATGGCACAGACCTTCCCGCTACACGGTCGATGTGGGACTAAATTCGGGGAACCCCCCGTAACACAGCCCCCCCAGCGGGGAGGTCCTGTGCCCGGGTCGGCTCCTTACTGGATAGGCGGAGGGCCGAGGCCCTCCTTCTAGCGCCATCTGATGCGGGATTTGCACCCCGTCACCAGCATAGTCCCCACCGATCCGAGCAGCAGAAGAGAAAGTGTCCCTCAGAAGGTATTGTCCGCTTTGGGTCCGATTCGGGGGTCGAGCGTACCCGGAGCCCTCCTCACGGCGCCTCACGGTTTTGCCCCACAAAAGGCGCCTCCTAAGGGAAGGGTTATTGAGCCCCCCATTATATGGCACAGACCTTCCCGCTACACGGTCGATGTGGGACTAAATTCGGGGAACCCCCCGTAACACAGCCCCCCCAGCGGGGAGGTCCTGTGCCCGGGTCGGCTCCTTACTGGATAGGCGGAGGGCCGAGGCCCTCCTTCTAGCGCCATCTGATGCGGGATTTGCACCCCGTCACCAGCATAGTCCCCACCGATCCGAGCAGCAGAAGAGAAAGTGTCCCTCAGAAGGTATTGTCCGCTTTGGGTCCGATTCGGGGGTCGAGCGTACCCGGAGCCCTCCTCACGGTGCCTCACGGTTTTGCCCCACAAAAGGCGCCTCCTAAGGGAAAGGTTATTGAGCCCCCCATTATATGGCACAGACCTTCCCGCTACACGGTCGATGTGGGACTAAATTCGGGGAACCCCCCGTAACACAGCCCCCCCAGCGGGGAGGTCCTGTGCCCGGGTCGGCTCCTTACTGAATAGGCGGAGGGCCGAGGCCCTCCTTCTAGCGCCATCTGATGCGGGATTTGCACCCCGTCACCAGCATAGTCCCCACCGATCCGAGCAGCAGAAGAGAAAGTGTCCCTCAGAAGGTATTGTCCGCTTTGGGTCCGATTCGGGGGTCGAGCGTACCCGGAGCCCTCCTCACGGCGCCTCACGGTTTTGCCCCACAAAAAGCGCCTCCTAAGGGAAGGGTTATTGAGCCACCCATTATATGGCACAGACCTTCCCGCTACACGGTCGATGTGGAACTAAATTCGGGGAACCCCCCGTAACACAGCCCCCCCAGCGGGGAGGTCCTGTGCCCGGGTCGGCTCCTTACTGGATAGGCGGAGGGCCGAGGCCCTCCTTCTAGCGCCATCTGATGCGGGATTTGCACCCCGTCACCAGCATAGTCCCCACCGATCCAAGCAGCAGAAGAGAAAGTATCCCTCAGAAGGTATTGTCCGCTTTGGGTCCGATTCGAGGGTCGAGCGTACCCGGAGCCCTCCTCACGGCGCCTCACGGTTTTGCCCCACAAAAGGCGCCTCCTAAGGGAAGGGTTATTGAGCCCCTCATTATATGGCACAGACCTTCCCGCTACACGGTCGATGTGGGACTAAATTCGGGGAATCCCCCGTAACACAGCCCCCCCAGCGGGGAGGTCCTGTGCCCGGGTCGGCTCCTTACTGGATAGGCGGAGGGCCGAGGCCCTCCTTCTAGCGCCATCTGATGCGGGATTTGCACCCCGTCACCAGCATAGTCCCCACCGATCCGAGCAGCAGAAGAGAAAGTGTCCCTCAGAAGGTATTGTCCGCTTTGGGTCCGATTCGGGGGTCGAGCGTACCCGGAGCCCTCCTCACGGCGCCTCACGGTTTTGCCCCACAAAAGGCGCCTCCTAAGGGAAGGGTTATTGAGCCCCCCATTATATGGCACAGACCTTCCCGCTACACGGTCGATGTGGGACTAAATTCGGGGAACCCCCCGCTCCCTCTCCTCAACCGAAGGTTGCCCCCGGGTCCAATTTCCAGCAACAGTCATGAATCAAGTTATAGTGCAATTTAAACTCAGTTGAGGATTTAGAAGACATCCAAAGATGCTAAATTTTCAATACTAGAGAACAATGCTTGGTTGCGATGGTGATTGGGTCAAGGGTAGGTACCGTGTTGTAGGCCAAGCTTGTAACCTCACCTAACTTTTTATCTTTCTTCATATGAAAGACTTTCCATTAACCATGATTAGGGTCCTGCAAACCCAATAACCTGACCTCCTTTCCTATTTGGATAAAAAAGTAGCCCAAGCGCTGTCGGCTACACCGCCAGGGATGGGATGTGTTGGGGGAATAAGATTTCCCCCCCCCCCAGTGACGCAAGTACCCCTAAGAAGTCGCACAATCGCCGATCCTGGATAGCCGAAGTCGGCATCCGACCTCGGAACGTCCGACCTCAACATATCCGACCTCAGAACTCCCGACCCGGAAGATTCCTGACACCCGAGGTCTACTCCTGTCAGCCACCTACCACGGCCATACCCCTCCGAGGTCCGGCCAAGGGCCATATCCTGCCACTGCCCCGGCATTTATTGCGCACGACCCCTACAAACCTCTAGTTCACTCCACAATTAATGCGGATCTCCGGCTTACTCCACAATCAATGCGGATCTCCGGCTTACTCCACAATTAATGCGCGTGGCTCCTGTTATCTACGGACTCACAGCTCTCCACGGCAAGTCAGGCTAGCGGAGTCCAATCAGCTATGATAAGTTCCCGATCTTGGCCTTACTCCCGATACCAATGCAATAATTCGCCCGATTGCGTGCCACCTCGGGTCGTACGACGACTTCACCTCCGACATCAACGCAATAATTCACTCGATCGTGCGCCGATCTGAGCAACATGCCGAGCCGTACAATGGCCTCGCCCCATCACATCACAGGTAAACCGACCCTCCTATAAAAGGGGACCTTTGCTCCTCAGAGGGGGGTTGAAAAATTCCACACTCTACAAACACTGTTCTTCTTCTCTTTATACATTTTGCCCCCCCCCCCCCATCTGACTTGAGCGTCGGAGGGCCGGCGCCGGAAAACCCGGCCACCGGTTCGTCTGCAGGCACCCGGACGGAGGACGCCGCTCGCCGACGGATCGCCGCTCCCCTGTGAGGACCTGCCGCTCCCTCTCCTCAACCGAAGGTTGCCCCCAGGTCCAATTTCCAGCAACACCATTGTTACCAAAAAAACAAAGAAACAAAAAAAGACGATCAAACCATTGTTATCAAAACCACTAGATTTGGTTTTCGTTTTGTAAATCCGCTATACCAAGACATTGAATTTTCAAAAGCCACATATAAAGGACTGCAGTTTATGAAACCATTTCGTATAACATAACTGTGTAACCATTAATTAATGGTAAAATTTTCTTCTAACTCCTGCCTATGTAATTTGATGACAAAGATAGTGCCACATTAGTTATCGCATCGTTCAGACAAAGTGGTTTTGGCAGCGTCTAGAGTAAGATCATAATGCGGTAGGACGCTTAGTAGGTAAAACAAAATGCCAGTCTGATGGTCGTTGGTTGAATGCAAAAGATGTCTGCAGCTTGGTTGGTTGAGCTGGAAGGACCTTTCATATCCGTGGTATCCAAGATTTACCAACCAAACGGATGCGATAACCGCAACCATGTTAAGAACAGTGATATGACCATTCAAAGCTGTCACAAATCTCTGTAATAAATATTCACTTGAAAGAAATTGCTGCCACCGAAGATATGCCCGCATCTGTTTCAACTGTTGATTACTTGAATTCTTGCTTCAGATTAATTAATCCATGCGACTATCACCACTATTTATTTTGTAAAGCTTCCCTCATCTCTAGATCATTAGCAACATTCCCCAGAGCTCTTACTCGAGAGCAGAACCAATTAAGGAACACTGATTGGAGAAAAACATCAAAATCTATTGCATATCCTACTGTAGCAAAAAAGCTCCCACTTGGAAAACGCTGACCAACTATCATGTTTTGCTCGGCCTGACGCTGTCCTCGTCATCTTGACCAGCGTTGCATCAAATAAGGTTCGCACGAGTGAATTGTTTGTAACAAAAAGCGTTAAAAGTAACAACAAATTCAAGCAGTAAAACTGCCAGAGAAAACACATTGTTCACATTAAGGCAGAAATACTAATCATATTAAAATATGTTTTTCGCAATGATCAAGTATTGAAAGCCAGAGAACTACATTCTTTAACGTCCAGCTAAAGGGAAGAAAGGGCTTCTTCAAGATTGAGCAGAATAAACATGGTAAGAATTTAAATCTTCTCCTACGCTCGAGCTCCCTCCTTAGCTGTAGAGAGAAATCATCACTGACATCATCATCATCCCAATCATCCTCCTAATGCTGCATGGCTTCCTTACCTTCTTCATTGTCATCCCATTCTGCAATGTGTTTAAGACAACAGTTAAAAACATATGGTTAATCCTGATTCTCACTTATCCATGAAGAGCCAATCTTATGGAATACAAAGAAACATTTTCCTTAATTTATTTTTTTTTAATAAAAAAATGCAAGCAAGTTTCTTCATCATCATCACTAGCTTGTTTTTTTACTTTAATAATTATTAAAGTACTTCATTAACAGGGAATAACAAATATGACAGCACAGATGTCAGATATCATTCAATGCTATTATAGGGCAACCTGCAACTTCATTCCACCATTCTAAGATCTGAAAGGAGATTGATCTTTGCATCTAATATAATCCCAAGCCACACAAGCTAAATTTAGTCTTTAGGGAGAAATTTGAAGAGATGATTAAATGTATAATCATGAAAATAAAGATAACTTCAGAGACTGTCTTGTACGATAAAACAATGAGAGTCCAACTCACATAGCACTAACCTGCAACGTCATTACATTTAATGCAGGTGGTTGAAACCTCATACAGCTAGCATATTACATAAATTGCTCCAAAAAAGTGGAAAGTGTCGTACACTGAAATAGCCTAGCACATAATTAAGTCTTCTCGGCATACCGTTAAGTCTTCTCTCCACACAGTTAAATAAGTTTGGAACACACTTAAATAGACCGGCATACAGTTAAGTCCTCGGTACACAGTTAAGTCTTTTCTGCACACAGTTAAGTAAGCTTGGAACACAATTAACATAGCCTGACATACAGTTATATCTTCCTAGTACATAGTTAAGTCTTCTTTGTACAAGTTAAGTCTTTCTGGGATAGTTATTTCTTCTTTACACACAGTTAAGTAACCCTAACACTGTTATTTTGAAAATAGTTAATAATATATGATAGATACTTAATATAGCTTGGCACACAGTTAATCAATGTTTGAAAATAGTTAATATCCCTATTCACTTGCTAATCATCTCTATAAGCTGAAGTCCATGGTATGTTGCTTATGTTTCTATGCACTCTCTCAATTTTCATTTATCTCTCTCTGATCCCATCTTCTTAGGATCTTCTATTCTCCTACAGCAAGATGAATTCTTGTCTATACCGCTGGACTACACTTAATAAGATTGCATTGGCTTTCTAATATATTTCCTCGCTAGAAAATAAAATTGGGTAAACAATTACTAAATTTTCAGATGAGAATTATGCGGATGAGAATCTGTTTAGATGCTTACCATGTACACAGAGTTAAGTAAGGCTTAGAACATAGTTTATATAGCATGGCACACAGTTAAGTCTTTCTCACATATAGTTAAGTAAGCTTAAAACACACTTAATAAAGTCTGACACACATATAAATAATCTTGGAACATACTTAAATAGCATGGCACATAGTTAAGTCTTCAAGACATATAGTTAAGTCTTCTCTGCACACAGTTAACTAAGCTTAGAAGACACTTAATATAGCCTGGCATACAATTAAGTCTTCTTGGCACATAGTTAAGTCTTCTTGGCACACAGTTAAGTCTTTTTTGCACACAATTAAGTCTTCCTGAAATACAGTTATTTCTTCCTTGCACACGGTTAAGTAACCTTGACACTCTATTATAAAAAGTTTGAAAATAGTTAATAATACGTGCACACTTAATATAGCTTGGCACACAGTTAATCAATATTTGAAAATAGTTAATATCCCCAATCACTTGCCTATCATCTCTAAAGCCGAAGTCCTTAGTATGCTGCTTATGTTTCCATTCACCCTCTTAATTTTCATTTATCTTTCTCTGATCCCGTCTTCTCAGGATCTTCCATTCTCATGCAGCAAGATGAATTCTTGCCTATAACGCTGGATTATACTTAATAAGATTACATTGGCTTTTTAACATATTCCCTCGCTAGATGATAAAATTGGTTAAACAATTACTAAATTTTCAGATGAGAATCTGTTTACATGCTTACCGTGTACACACAGTTAAATAAGGCTTCGAACACACTTTATATAGCATGGCACATAGTTAAGTCTTTTTGGCACATAATTAAGTAAGCTTAGAATATACTTAATAAAGTATGGCACACAGTTAAGTCTTCTCGGCATACAGTTAAGTAAGCTTGGAACACACTTAAATAGCTTAGCACACAGTATCCTTTTGGCACACAGTTAAGTCTTTCTTGCACATATATAAATAACCATAGCACACAGTTATAAAAGGTCTGAAAATAGTTAATAATAATGGTACATATTTAATATAGCTTGACACCTAGTTAACCAATGTTTGAACACAGTTAATATCCCTAGTCACTTGCTGATCATCTCTAAAAGTTGAAGTCCATAGTATGTTGCTTAGGTAAGTAACCCTTGGAAAGTAAACCTTGGTCTTTATTCTTGCTGTTGGTGCATGTAGAAAGCCACAAACATCAAGAAATTAAGGAATCATGAATCTGTCTGATGTGGATGTGTCATATGCATATATTCTTGTACCCTTGCTGGTGTACACTTTAGAAGATTGCATTGGCTTTGAAACAGATATTATATCATGGCACACATTTAAGTCAACTTGCACACGGTTAAGTGAAACTAGTATACAGTTAAGTGACCCTGGCACACGGTTAAGTTACACAAGCACATAGTTAAGTCACCATGGCACACAATTAAGTTATCTCGGCATACAGTTATAGAAGGTTTGAACACAGTTGAAATCCCATGGCACACCATGGCACAGAGTTGTGTTCTTAATTTTGCTATTGGTGTAGGCAGGAAGCCACAAACATTCAAAACTTCAGGGATCATGTATATGTCTGATGTGGTATACCTTTAATAAGATAACAATGGTTTCATAAGAAATTAGTTACCATTGCAATTAGTCAATTCAGCTAGGTACATAGTTATTATTGGCTAAAACACAATTAATTCAGCATTACAATTATTAGAGCTTGGCACATAATTTACTCGACATGGCATCCAGTTAAGAGTACGACAGTAAAGACAGAATTTGGCTAATCATCTCAAAAAATTCAATGTAATCATCTTATTTGTTTCAATGTTATATTATGCAAAAAAATGAAAATGTTATAAGGCTATTTAGCATTACATGCTATAATCTCTCTTTCTAAATAACTTCTCGTCGTACCATGACAAGAACCTATTATATGTAATGCAGCAGTCATTTAACAAAATATTGCCGCAACCCACTCCTGTATAAAAAGGGATCCTTGAACTCTTCCTGCAATGGTCTCGATGTGCCTCGTATCAGTACCTCTGCAATAGTGATAGGCTCCAATGACTTACTCGACTGAGCAGGCGAATCCTCCTTTTTAATTGCTTATGTCATACTAGCTTCATCTATTTTGCTGACTTTCTGTTTCTTTTTTGCCCTTTTATAAGTCTTCAGAAGCTGTGATATGGCCTTTGCTTTCTTTGTTGCCTTTCTCTCGTGTGCTCCCAACTTCACGCGCCTTAATAAGGAGGAAACAAATTTGGTGGCGGGTTTACATTCTTTCTCGCCCTCAACATCAGTGGGCCAAATAACCTAATAGTAATATACATTTTATGTAATAACCATTTATACTATAATTCTAAAATCATATATTGCTGAAAGCAAATAATTACATACTTCCACCACATCGGTACTGTGGTGCATATCCTCTATGTCCATCGACCTTAGGCTCATCCAAGAGCTTAGAGTTTCGCGCTTGAAAGCTCTTATTGACTCCCAATTGGTCATTGGACAAATTCGAGGAGACTTCAAAGCTAGGGCCTCTAGGATGGCACACTACCTCCAAAAGGTCAAGGACAACTCTTTGACCTTTAAGGAGTTTGAAGTCTTGCAAATGCCTAGGTCAAAAAATGCTAGGGTTGACTTGCTCTCGAAACTCGCTACCTCAAAATGTCCTGAGGCTTAGAGATGACCTACCTAGAAGTGTTCCTCGACAAGTCGAGCATAGAGGAGGAACCAACCCTAGTCCTACAAGCAAACTTTGAACCAAGCTGGATTGACCCTCTCGTTGACTACTTTCATGATGGAAAACTTTCCGAAGACCAGAGGAAAGCCCGAAAGCTCAAGAACCAATCTACACACTACATCCTTGTGGAGAGGAATCTCAACAAGACGTCGTTCACCTTACCTCTCTTTTGGAGTTTCCGAGCTTCCAAAACTGAGTCCACACTTCGAAAAGTCCACGAAGAAATTTGTGGGAATCATCTAGGAGGTAGAGCCTTAGCTTACAAGGTCCTATGAAAAAGTTACTATTGGTTGAGCATCCAGAGGGATGCTGTTTACTTTGTGAGGAGGTGCCATCAATACCAACGGCACGCAAATATTTAGCAGCAGCCAATAGCCTGCCCACACCGATCCTTGGCCTTTCCCCTATTGGGGAATGGATATCCTTGGACAGTTCCTACAAGCAACTGGGCTGAGAAAATTCTTGATAGTTGCCATCGAGCCCCTAGCCCAGATCATTGAGAAAATTGCCCAAGACATTGTTTGGAAGTTCATCTTTGGGCTTCCTCAATCTTTCATTATCGACAATCAAAAATAATTTGACAAAGCTCGCTTTAGGAGATTCTTTATCGACCTATATATAGACCATCAGCTCACCTCAATTGAGAATCCCCAAGCTAATGATAGATTGAGGAAGGTAGTTAATAGAACCATCCTACAAAGCCTAAATATGCGGCTAGATCGAGCGAAAGGACTCTGGGTGGATGAGCTTAATAACATTCTTTGAGTCTATCGAACCACTCACCAGACTCCAACAGAGAGACATCTTTCAGTCTTGCCTTCGACATCGAAGTAGTATTTCGGTGGCTCATAGGATAGACTCCTTCAACGAGTAGAGAAATTCGGAAGACCTTTGAACAAACTTTGATTTTTTTGAAGTTATACGGAACAAGCTTAGATTTGCATGGCTACGTACCAACAAGTAGCTCAATATTGTAACTCTCAAGTGAAAGTCAAGTTTTTCTGGCCAGGAGACCTAGTACTTAGAAGGACTAAAGTGGCCCAACTAACCGAGCAGGGCAAGCTCGCACCTAACCTAGAGGGGCATATAAGGTATTCGAAGTCATACACCCCCGAATCTATTGCTTGAAGCATCTAAATCGGACGCCCACACAATAAAATATTAGTCCCAGTCTAAAAAATTGTCAAAAGTTTACCACAAATAAACTTTTCTTATGGTAGCCAATAACTTTTTCTCTAAATCTAAATCTATTTCTGAAAGTATCATACCCAATGCCAATGTGTATATCTATATTTTATATAAAAATGACAGTTTCAAAATTAGGAAATAATCCCTTCTGATTTTGTCTATTATTTTTATATCAAAAATACCCTTTCACATTTTGTACGATATAAGCAAGATTTAAGATTGCTTTTGAAAATTAACCTAATAAGAGGATGGTTTTTTTTTTATAAATTTAAACATATTTGGGATAACTACTTTTTACAATTAATTTGAAAAAATAAAAAATATAGATAGAGTTGGATTACTTCTAAAAACACAATTTGGGAAAAATAAAAATTATTCTAAATCAAATTTTATGTATTGTAATTATCTTTTAACAATATATATTTCTATTTAAATAATGTTATAAATTTTATATAATTTCAAATTTACTTTTATTTTTCTAAGCCACGCATGCCATGAAGGGGTGTCAAAGGAGGTTGATAATCCACTAATCCTATTTGAAACTTACCTAAATCAAAGGGTTTGGTTATGAAAATTAAACCCAATAAGCTAATGGTTTGGGTTTAGGCTCCGAAATTATATCCAAAGTCTTATTAGATTGGGTTTGGATCTGGTATATCCATACTTGAAAATTCGAAATCCAACTTAACTTTAAATACATGTGCACAACACATATACGCGCACATACACATAAATACATAATATACACATAGCTATGTGTATTTACCAATTATTCTTTTATGATTAAAAAAATTAATAGAGAGTGTGAAACAGTAAATGCTACTTCTAGTAGTCTTTCTGTAACATACTAAATGCGATTAATATTTATTATTGAGCTTAATCATTCTCAGATCTTTTTTTACAACTTCATATTTTTTGATGGCACAGATGCTTAGATAACAAAAGATAGATGTATAGATGCCATCTTTAGATTCAACTTTTTCTTTATATTTCTTTATATAATTACTCTTCATATTTCACAATTCATGAGTCAGCATTTTGAATGTACTATATAATTTTAAAAATAGTTCAAAATATAACAAATTAATTTATTAAATACCTGATTTTTATTCGAAAACTATCCGATATCCGATATTTCTTGGGTCCAGTAATGAGAGGATCCAATTAAATTTGAGTTAGATTTGGATCCTAAATTGGTCCGAACCCGGCCTGCAGAGAAAGATGCGCTGGACCGACCTGACTCTACGTAGACATGTTCGGTACGTGATAAGCCTGCCGCTCGTTCGCCGCACCCTGTCTTGTGTTTCCCCCCGCCGATGCGGCTGAATGCCACCAGCGAGCAGCAGGAAAGGCGATAAGATAGATATTTCCGCCCCATCCAAAACAAAACCTCACTCTCTCTCCGTTTCCCGCTTCCGTCCTCACTCTACCATCATCTCATCTCCCTATTGCTCCGCCCTCCATCCAAAGCTAACATCTCCCTAAAACCCTAAGACGGCTGTAGGGTTTCGATTCGCCGTGAAGAGCTCTCACGCTCGATCCTGGAGCTCCTTCTCCTTCTCGTCCCTCTCCTCTTCTGACCATCTCTTCGAGAGGGGAGCCATGGTTTCTCTCAGCGTGCTCCCATCTCTCTGCCCCTGTGGGCTCTCCCGGAGGCCCAGGCTTCCGAAATCCATAGTTCGGTGCTCTCTCGGATCGTCTTCCTCGGTCCCAGGTCTCTTCTCTTATTTCCCTCTCTCGATTTAGGTGCCAGCTTGTTTTGATTGCTCGCTTTAGGTAGATTGGTCTGGGTTCCTGCTTCTTTAAATTGGCTTCTAATTTTTATTGTTGCATTTTCCCCCTTTTTTGGCCCTTTTCTTAAAGAATAAATGTCGATTTAGATATTCTCGTGACGACTTTGGAACAATATAAATGCTAATAACAAAGTATCTGTTCTAGCTGGGATAGAGGACACTGGCAAAATTTCGCAGGCCCATCTAATTTGGAGTTTGGACAGCTTCCGATGTCAAAGATTCATGTTTTTTTCTACAGTGCCTAACGTTTATTTTTTGCAGGCAGGCTTCATATTGTGGCTATCCTTTGAAACCATTTTATGTATCTTCCAAAACCACACTGTCCAGATTATGAATTTGGGCTCCCTAGCTTTCTTTACCTGGTTGTTGTACCATACCATTTTGTTTGGCAGCCCACACTATCCAGATTATGAATTTGGACTGCCTAGCTATCTTTACCTGGTTGTTGTACACATACCATTTTGTTTGGAAGCATAATGCTAATAATATTGCCCAAATTCCTTTACGGCTTTCCCCTGCACTCCTATCCTGTCAGTGTGTGAATATATATATATATTTTTGTGCTTTAAGTGGCAATAAATAATACTGTAATTGTTGACCTTGTAGCTTTTGTTTATCTGTGAAATGCAATAATGTGATATTGTGGATGTTCTCATAACTGCTAATTCTTTGGTTTTGATGTTTCTATTCTTTGTAGTCTTACTGCCAGCACATTGACATTTCAATTGTAGGTTCCCGGGAATCTAAAGTTTCCCGCAGAAAATCCAGAAGAACTGAAGGGGTGCGGAAAAGCATGGAAGATCCTGTCCAGCGCAAATTGGAACAGTTTTATGAAGGATTAGATGGTCCACCACTCCGTGTGCTTCCAATAGGCGGTTTGGGGGAAATTGGGATGAACTGCATGCTTGTAGGAAACTATGACCGTTATATCTTAATTGATGCAGGTGTCATGTTCCCAGAGTATGTTTCAGAAAGTCAATTGCATTTGCATTATCCATTGCAGCTATACTCCAGCCTATTTTATGTATATGCTTGATTCAACTGTAGACCTAATTGGAATATTAAAGCTCAAAAGCCTATCAATTTAGATAGGAGTAAGACGTTTTTGATTTCATGATCATGATTTTTTAACCTATTGTTTAATCTTAGAAATTTTGACCGAAGGCCTGTTTGGTTGCTTGGGCTAAAAATCCTATGGGATTCACGGGTTGGGCCAGTATAACCAGCAAAATTAAAAATTTATAGGCTGGGCTAGGCCTATATTCATAAATACCTAGGAGTAGCTTTGCAATGGGCCGGCTAGGAATGTTGCCCTATTGCTAGGGTCTTTTTTTTTCTTCCGATGGGATTTGGGCCGGCTTACTCCAAAGCTACTCCTGAATATTTATGAATATAGGCCTAGTTCAGCTTATAATTCTAGAATTTTGCTGGTTGTATTGGCCCAACCCACGAATTTCATAGGATTTTCAGCCCAATCATTCAAACATGCCCTGATGTATTTCTAGAGAATTTGGATTTTTTTAAGACACACCTGGAAAGCTACTTTCAAAACTCTTATATTTCTTTTTCACGATAGATGAAAAATCATAGAATATCAGTTTTGTTTTTCTCTAGTTCACCCAAATAAAGCTTCTGTGAAGTGAATGAACATACAACAGAACTTTTTTTATGGCATTGTGGGAAGTAGTTGTTTTTCCTTCCTTATGCTACTTGTTGTAGCGCCTCAATCATATTATTCAAGTCCTAGCCATATTACAAATTAAAATGTTGTGCGAAAATGCTTTATTTTGTGCATATCCATTTCTATCTTTTATTTTACATTTTGCATATTATATATTCCCTGCATGTCTGCTGACTTTTCTAATACAGTCACATCATATGTTGTGCTTCTATCTACTTCTTAACATTCCTCACTGCTGCTACTTTGGTTTTTAATGGCTGTGTTACATGCATAATAGTTATGATGAGTTTGGAGTCCAAAAGATTGTTCCTGATATAACATTCATCAAGAGATGGAGCCATAAAATTGAAGCAGTTGTTATAACACATGGCCATGAGGATCACATTGGTGCGTTGCCATGGGTAAAGTTTCATTCTAATGCTTGAAACTGTTGTATCTTTTTTACATTTGACATTATTATGATTCTCTATATAATTAATTCAAATGATATTCATCGTAACAGTTATAAGTTATGTATTCAAATATGTTTTATTAGAGAATGGCTGTTTGCATCACCTTTCCTGAGAGGTTAGGTTATACTCAGAACATAATATGCAGGATGATTTGGGAAGGTGAATGTGTTTAAGTGCTTCCTGCAATTGGTTCTTGGTCTTGAATGAACCAAAAGCAGTTTCATGTTCAAGATTTTTGAGGTTGTTAGGGCATAAATTTATTTGTCATTCGCATCACTTATTCATCAGCATTTCTTTTCCATTCTGTTAGTAAATTAGCAATGCAGAATGGTAGAATCATGTAGAGATGAAACCACTTGGAAGTATCTCAGTTTTTTCCTGACCCATTAATTGAATCTGATTATCATTGGTAAACAAATACTGCTTGTGCTCTTATGGTCTAACTAGGTTTAGTTGCTTCAGAACACTTTTGCTAGACCTGGACCAGTTTAGTTGGACTTTTAGAAGTCAACAAGTGGTCTCTAACAGAGATGCACTTTTACTTTATTCATTTACAAATCAATGATGACTTCGGATCAATAGCTAAATGGAAAAGTTTTCATAAAGTTGTTGGAATATCTGCTTCAATTTGAAAATAAATTTCTTGGTATACATACCACAATTAAAGAATGTAAGTTTCTTTGGTTTGGCAGTATTCTGTGCATGGTGCTATCATAAATCTTTTTTCTACTCAGCTGAAGATATGTCTTTCGCAATAAGATCTCTTATCATGTATATGCTGTTGGTCATGTAAGGATGAATGACCACATTCTTTTTATTGCAAATATGATATCTGAGCATCATTTTACATCAATCTTCTGCACTTGTTGCATTCCCTCAAATTTTGAAGTAGCTAAATGTTCTTGCGGTTTCTGATTCGTACTGCTCTATGAAACAGGTTATCCCAGCTTTGGATTCTCATACACCAATATTTGCTTCATCTTTTACAATGGAGGTATGTGTCACTAATGATAGCAAGTTGCTGTAATAAGTTTGAAGGGTATACTTGTATAGGTTCAACATTGACAGATTTTATGATGTTATAGATTTTATATGCATCAGATTTTTTTATTTTTTATTTTTTACTTTTATGCATGAAACGAGCATGTTTATCTCCAAGTAATCTTTATCTCTTG
The DNA here is from genome assembly GCF_009389715.1 of Phoenix dactylifera. Taxonomy (NCBI): domain Eukaryota; kingdom Viridiplantae; phylum Streptophyta; class Magnoliopsida; order Arecales; family Arecaceae; genus Phoenix; species Phoenix dactylifera. The sequence goes on from NC_052400.1 coordinate 5,026,409, forward strand.
CATGCAGGCATCCACCCCCACATTTCTTCTTTCCTTTTCAAAATCTCTTTATGACCTTTCACACAAAAAAGTAAGAAGCTTTCTGTTTTTATCTGTGAACAGCTTATTAAGAAGCGATTGAAGGAGTTTGGGATTTTTGTTCCATCCAGGCTTAAGTTATTTAAGATCAGAAAGAAGTTCCTTGCTGGACCATTTGAAGTGGAGCCGATCCGTGTAACTCATTCAATTCCTGATTGCTGTGGCTTGGTTCTCCGCTGCAGTGATGGTACCATTCTGCATACTGGTGACTGGAAGGTAAACTACATTGTTATTATGAAGCTTTTAATATCTATTGGTCTTAGTTGCATAATAAATTAAATGTTTTGCAGATTGATGAGTCACCATTGGATGGTAAAGTTTTTGATCGTGAAGCATTGGAGGAGCTCTCTAAAGAAGGGGTGACTTTAGTAAGTTTTCTGAGTATATATTTTCTCATTCTGTTTCCCTTTGTTTTTCTTTCTTTCTTCATTGTGAGATAGAGCTCTGAATATCTGATATGCTGTGAACTGTACCCTGCTCGTGTATCGTTGTTGTGTGTAATGTGTTGCCTGTTTCTCTTATAAGCAATCTATCTACTGTCAATCGTTAATCTCCAAATATTTATATTTATTTGAATCTTTTATGCCTATGGAGCTCTCCAAGATGGTGGAAGCTTTCTGTATTTTTTCTTGATCACTTCTTGCTCAACTACTTTATGATTGTCCCTTTCTTAATAAGTCGTACAAAGAAAGTACCACCCATATAATTAAAAATTTATCGTAAAGATTCTGCACCTGTGACCTCTCTTTTTGTGTAGGTAAATAAATTGTCACCATTGCAAAAACCAGCTTCATTTGAATATGTTGTTAGAATCTTTACAATTAAGATTTGGCACATAAATATTTGATTTCATGTTTTACAACTCCATGAGATGGCCTAGTGTTTAGGATTCAATAAAATTGGAATGCAAGAGATAAGCTGCCTTGAAGTTTAGCCACCATGTCCTGCTAGTAGTATTGTTATTTGTCTTTTAACTGTCAAGAACACCTTAACATGTTACCTAAGTAGTTCATTTATGCTACAAGTGTAGTTTTGAAAATTGATATAGAACCAAGGTTTTGAGGAATAAAGTAGAATACAAAAGAAAGAAACAGAAGGTATTCATGTAAAAGAGAAGGGATGGATATTTATTATGCGGCTACTACCATGAAATGGACTAAATACATTGTATTAACCACACTCAGATAAGTAAGACAGATTTAACATTGTTATTACTATGTTGCTACAATTGTGGATTAGCAATAATTTAAAACCATCATAAACCATGGTTACTATTGAAATAAACATTTACTAGAATCGAAGAGATAAAGTAATTCATGAATTTGTTATAATCACTATTACTAGGACCATGCTAATTAAACATCAAAAGTTTTTAATTAAAAATGTTTTGAACTTTATTGAGAATAAAAAAAAATCAGTAGGTGGAGTTGTTTATAACTCAAAATTCTAGAAGATAATCCATCTTACACCCAACCATGATTGGTCTATTTTATAATGTTAACAAACCTAAACAACAACTTTTCTCTTGAGGAAAACTAATCTAAACAATAATGTTTAATTGTCAATCCCATGTTCAACTTTGTGAGAATGATGACCGATCTAAACTATTTAGGCATAGGCAGAAAGAAACCGAATAGTAAGAAAAGGAAGTATCACTTATGACTTATGGCCTTAATATATTAGGGTAGTGGAGATAAATCTCTCTTTTCTTGAAATATGGAAAACAAAAAGAGAAAGATCGTTAGGGCAAAACCAAAACAAAGGAAGCTACAGATGAACCAGTGAAAAATAGATATATATCTTATTAATTTGACTCTTTATATATGCTATTGGCTACCTGATTTGATCAAAGCCCTTGCTTCTTTGTCTGATTAGAATTTTAAATGAAATGCCAAAACGAGGTGAGAGTCCAAGCTTCCTCAAATAACATCAAAAGGAATTGTCCTGATTCATAGATCTAGTTGGGAGTTCATTAATATCCTATGAATTAGAACAACCCTGTGATGTGAGCAGGATAGGGGGGCCCATGCTTGGGTTTGAGGTGGGATGGCAGCTAGCCAATGTTTTAGGAGACAGTGGTTAACAGTATCTGGAGAACTACCAAAAAAAGGCTGCTCCACCCCTATGAAGTATAGTCTTGGCTGTGGGCAACTTTTGCTGAAAACCTATAAATATTCTCTAATTGTAAAGCATAAAAGCCTTACTGTAAGTCCTGCTATATGTCTCCAGATATATAACCTATAAATGCAGATCTATAACCTGTAAATACCATATAAACCTAAATGTTACAAATTCTTTATGCGCAAATTCCAATTAAATCAATGACAAAACACATATTCCATCATAAATTGTTAAAGACACTTGATATATTAATATTTAAGTTAAAACCTAAAATAGTAAATGCCATTCTTTCCTCTAAGCAGTTGAATCAGTCCAAGTGCAAAATAGCAATGGAAGCTCAGAAGACATGATTGAACCTAACAAAAAAAGAGACTAGTCAATGTTAGTTTCAGTAAATAGGTGAAAATAACAACAAAGGATGCTGAAAATTGGAGGGCAACACATGCATGGCAAATTAAAATCCTATATTGGGAGCAAGGCTGAAAGAAGTCACAAATTTATAGGAATGGAATAATGCTTTAGTGCTACCAACATTAGGTTATTGAAATTGTTGCCGTTGAGAATCGGTATGACTGAGGTGCCGGGCTGGCGAGGTTGCTGGAGGGCTCGATGGTCAACTGTTCAAGTTGTGTAGATCGGTGACGTACTCGAAATCGTGCTTGGAAGATGGGGTCATGCTCGGGATTTTGCTCCGAAGTTGGGTTCAACTTGAAACAGCAAAGAGGAAGAAGTCCTTTTGCCGAAGAGTGTCCGACGGGGACCTTCGTTGCCTAAGTCAGAGAGACTCTCAAGGAACAACGGAGGTTGGGAGCGATAACATGATGGTGTGTGAGAGCTTGAGAGCACTTACGTAAAGGCCCCCTAGGATTGGATTGTATAGGTGAGGGCTGGCACCTGTTTTCAGAGGATTAGGGCATGTGAGCTGGCCATTTTTAGCAGGCTGCCACATGTTTCGAAGATCACGCACAATTGTTTTGCATGTGCGTCATGCTCTGCGTATCTCACAGGCGCGGTTGGGAAACCACCTATGATTATAGCCGAGGTGTTGGTAACTAGGGGGAGATTTCGAAATTCAAAAGGTTCTTTGCATGCTTCTAGGCTTGCCACATGGCAGGCCTTGGTTGATAGGTTGAAGGCCTCAAGGATGGGTTTGATTGGCTGGTCCTCCACGTCAGCTGTGGTCGGTTCCAAGGCGTATCACTTACCCCTCGCTTTTCAGGTTGAGTGAACTTGTTGGCACAGATGGTGGAAGTAATCCCGTCGACGAGACCAACCAGTCGAGGTGACATGTGAAGCCAAGCCAGGCGATGTTGCTGTGCCATTGTGGTTGTCCTTTCAATTTTGGCGTGGAGGTTTTCCAGATACTGCATTTATGAAGGGTGTGGTTGCTCCTACCTCTCTCGAAGTGTTGTCATTCACAGAGGGAATATCGACTTAATGATTAGAGTTTAGGGATCGATGATGATCCGAGGGACTATCTGGAAGCGAACGCTCGGGCGACATATGGTGAGGATCAACTAGGGTAGGTGAGCCATCAGAGTTTAGCCCTTTCGCTGGAGTTTGTTTGCTATAGTGAATCTTTTGTAGGTTTTTCTTAAGCTTTTGTTCTTGGCTTGTTTTGGGTCTCCTTTCTCTTTTTTTCTTTATCTTGCCTTTGGTCTTCCCCCATGGATCCATCTATTGATGACTGGTCCACGGGTGTTGAGGGAGCAGGTCAGGACTCTCCTGACTGAGCTTCTGTGGCCTCGGGGGAATCCACCTCGAGGTCATCTTAGGTTCGGATACTGAAAGAAGTATTCTGGAAGAGTCTGACCTCCATTAGATTTAGGCCGAGTTTTTTATCCCTCGAAACTTCTCGGAGTTGCTTGGTCCTTCTGGTTGGGTGATGTTGTCGGGGAAGAGTCTGGTTGCCCTTTATGAGGGGTGAGGATGGAGGTGAGGCTCTCCATTCATTTGATTATTCTTGACTTGCTAGCCCAGTATCAGCTTGTCCTGTCCTAGTTTGTCCCCACTGCATGGAGGATGTTAGTCGGCCTTTTCTGCTTTTTGAGATTCCATGGGATTGTCCCAATCATGGGGCTTTTCTGAGCCTTCATCCAAGTCAAGGCACACCCTTAGAATAAAGGGTGATTCCCATCCGGCTCTTCTTGTATTCATGGTTGGAAGGCTAGTTCTTTTTTGTGACCTCGACGGATTTCTTGGGCTTTTCGACATGGTGGAGGACATCACAAAAGAAGGCGTTGAGCCTTTTCCCCATCTTGTTGGATAAGGAGCAGGAGTCGATCGACATCCTTCGCCAGATGAAGGCCCTAATTTTTGTCGAGCTGCTTAGTGAGGCGAATTTAGTAAGTACCAGTCTCAGTTCCGCTTCCGTCGGGGGTAATTTTCTCCATCTTGTCTTTTTCCCTTTTATTGAGGTTGTTTGGCTGGTTGTTTTTATATTTGCAGTGATGAAGTTTGATGTGGACAAGTTGTTTAACTCCTTAAAGAAGAGACCTGAAGGAGGTAGTCTGTCGTCAGGGAAGAAGGTGGTGGTGGGCTCGCCTGCTATTGAGGCTGAGCCCCCCACCGCATCAGGCTTAATCGTAGGGCCGAAGAGAGGCCCACCAGAGAGGAATCGCTGGAGGTGGAAGCAATCGCCGCCTTCCCCGTTTTGGCCTGTCCCCCTATCTCAGAGGCTTTTCTGGAAATGTTTTCATTTGGGGCCTTCGAGGCCGTTTAGGCAGTTGCGCCTGCAGCTGCATCGGCTTTTGCGACTGCTCCAGAAGCCATTCAAGTTCCCATGGATGTCTGAAGCAACCCCATATTCGGCTGCTTACCTAGGGGCGATAGGGTTTCGGCGCCTACCCTGGATGCCGTTTCAACTCTAGCGTCGGTGTCCAAACCAATGCTTACCTCGTCCACTGCCATCGGGATTTTTCATGCATCTGCCTTGACATCCTGGCCTTTTCCGTAGGGTCCTGAGTCGGCAACATTCCGACCAAATTGGTCGGTGAGGACTACCAATTCGGTGCTTTGCTAGGGCGATCCTAGAGTAATGTGGGATATGGTCCGGAGGTTATGCTCCCCGAAGACGAGCAGAAGCTTCGGAGGAGGCCAGTCAAGAACATGCTCACAACGACATGCCGCACTGCTAATGAGGTAAAGGCACAAGCTCTAATACTTTAAGACTCTTTCTCCGTTGAAGGAAATGACTATCTTCTCCTTTTTGTTTGCTGGGGATGTACGTCGCCAAAGTGATCATCGAGATCATCCGCTTTTACCAGCGAAAATCAGAGAGATTGATCGCCGCATCCGAGAGGCCGAGCGAAGGAGGGCTTAGGCCGAGGAGAAGCAGGAAGCAACTAAGAAGGCAAGAGAGGAGGCGAAGGCCCAAGTCCGCCTCTCTGAAATAAGGGCTAAGGCCGCCGAGGGTGAACTGAGCTTGATGGCGACAACTTTAGGCAATCCAGCGGGTAGTCAACAAGGAGATGGCCTAGGACAGGAGAAAGGACGATGAGGAGATCGCTCGTCTGAAGGACATGGTGGCCGAAGTTGAGGGCAGAGCTTCTCAAGCTAAGGAGAGGTTTGCCTGGGCGGATGACAAGACCACCCGATCGGAGGAGCTATCGCTGAGGAGAAAGCCGCCTGAGCTTGAAGAAGTAGCCCGCACCAAGGAGGAGGTCGCCCAAGCTGAAAGGGCTCATGCTAAGGAAGAGACCTAGTGTGCCGTTGCAGAGTACAAAAAATTGCAGGAGCCTGCAACAAGATGTCGGAGGCTGCCAGGGACTCCTTCAAGAAAGGCTTCACTATCTGTCAACGAAGGGTCAATAAGTTGCTTCCTAAGGTTGATCTCAGCTCAGTCACTTTCTTGGGGGAATCTTCCGACGAGTGGGCCTTCTTGAGAGGGAGTGACGACGAAGAGGAGGAAGAAGAAGAGGAAGAGGAGGAAGAAGAAAAGAGAGGAGATGAGCAGAATATCTCGGATATCCATGAGCTGGAATTTTGTACTTCTATGCTACTTTTTGTAATCCTTCCTCTTCTTGAATGGAATGGATTATCTTCCCATCTCCCTCTTGTTCATTCAATTTTCACCAAGTGTTTTGCTTGGAATAGCTCGTTCCATGGACTTAAACTTTCGTTTGGCGTTTAGGTAGAGCAGCTCGGTACCTTGGCTAATGCATAGCTTATGGTAGCTCGGCATATGGTCCGAGGTAGGCTTGCTTGGGGAAGATTGGCGAGAAAACTATTGCAGGCTCAAAGTGGCCTACCCCCCAGTTGCTACATGGTTGGGCCCTATATTTGAAATGGTCTTTTTTAAAATCATCCATTCATCTTGTAAGGTGTGGATGTGCTTGTTTTCGAGGTCCCAAGGGACTTTCCTTAGGCACGCTGCCTGGTGAAGATCTTTCTTTGAGCTTTGCATTGTTTTTATGAGGATAATAACTCTTGGTGATGCTATCCCAAAAGTTAGGTTGTAGGGAATGTTTCCTGAAATGAATGCGGATCGTCAAGAGCTCGGTGGTTTGACACATGGCGGGTGATCAGATGGGATGACTTGATCTTAGTCGTTTGAGTGGCCGATAAAAGAAGCAAGGACTCGCCCCTTTGTGAAGAGGACAATCTCCACCTTTCATTTCCGTTTTCTTGTCCTTTGCCTGGGCATGATGAATCGTTCATTGGCAGAATGGTTGCTAGATCATCTCAAGGCTCTCCAATTGAGTTTTTAGCAGGCCATGGAGCAATTTGGCGAAGGTCGAAGGCGAACTTGGACTTCTCCATGGCAGATTGGTTGCAGGAAGGGCGATGCCAGCCCATCATAAGGCGACATCAACCCATCATAAGGCGATGGAGATAAAGGTGGAGCTGAGGTTGGCCAAGATCCAAGCAGAAGAAACAGACCTTAGGGTCTTCGAATTCATGAGGGAGCTGCAAGTTGTACGCCAGCATGCCATAGAGATCGAGAACAAGTCTTCCCAAATAATAGAGTGCGAGCCTTCGGCTGGGTCTGAGTAGAACATTGTTGAGTTTGCACTGGGACTGCTAGGATGAGAACTCCCCCTTGACCCCTTCGAGCTTTTTGAGGGGGCACAACACAAGGTAAGAGCTGGACTCCTTTTGGATGTTGTAGCCAGTGAGGGTTCGACCGTCCTCAAGCTGCCCTAATGGAGCGTGGCTTCTCGATTAACTATTACTTCATCTGAATTGTAGTGTTCTATGTTACCCCATTTTTGTAAATTTGCTTGGTTAATAGACCATTACCACTGTAACTAAAGCATTGGATGAATAAAGGTTTCTCTTATCCCTTTGTTTTTCATTTTTTGCTTTGTTTGATGTGGTGTGTACAATCCGGTGGGGTTGAATCGGCTAGCACAATGTGTCGCTATCCTGAAAACTATTAGATTTCAACCTTTTGGGGGATCGAGTTGCGGACTCATCACTGGTGAATACCGAGGCCTTGTCCCTTAGGCTCGGTGTCAACTTTGTTTATTGAGAGCAGTGATTTGCAATATTTGCATGTGCGGACTATCTGAAAAGGTTGCTATTGGTTTCCAATTGACTGACTGCCAATGGCACCGATCAACGTTTTATCTGGGCTGCTGCTGTTTTGATGAGGATCGATTAACTGGTCAAGTTCTTGGCTCGGAGGCCGGTCCCTCTACTTGTGCTGTGCTGACCTATGGAGGTCAGTTAGCTCGTCAAGTCTTCGGCTCGAAGATAGGCTCTTCTACTTGAGCTGTCTCGACCTATGGAGATCAGTTAGCTTATCAAATCTCGACTCAGAGGATGGTCCCTTCACTTGGGCTGTCCTGATCTAAGGAGGTTGGTTAGCTCGTCAAGTATTCGACTCGCAAGTCGGTCCCTCCATTTGGGTTGTCCCGACCTATGGAGGTCGGTTAGCTCGTCAAATCTTCGGCTTGGAAGCCGGTAAGACAGGGTATTAGCCCCTACGGAAGCTCTTCCAAGAACTTTCTAGCTGTGATGGCTTATAGGTCGGGGCTGTTAAGTAGCTCGTCCAACGAACGGAGGTGTAGGCCCCCGCAGAAATTCCCCCAGAAACTTCCTACCCACGAAGGCTTATAGGTTTGGGCTGTTAAGTAGCTCGTTCGACCCATCATGCTCGAAGGCGTCTTTGTCGACGGTCACACTAGGATGCGCCTGATCTTGTGGCTAGAGTCCGATCTGAAATACTTAGACGGTTTTTGCCAAAAGAGAAGAGTTTCATTGATGAGCTAGACTTACAAAATGTATTGGTACACCTTACTGATAATAAATCTGGAGGTTGGTGGAATTCCATGTTCGAGGTATGGATGTTCCATTCAGATGCTCTGGGTGGTAGGTTTCGGAGCGTACGATCTCGGATGTCCTATACGATCCCTTCCAGTTTGGTATGAGCTTACCCCATGTGGCTGGTTGGGCCACTTTGATTCTTCTGAGTACTAGGGCCTCAGATCCTAAAAATTTGACTCACTCGAGAGTTGTAATATCGGGCTGCTCATCGTTGGTATGTAGCCATACAAATTAGAGCTCGTTCCCTTGTCTCTTCAAGAAGGTCAAGGTTAGCTCAGAGGTAGACGGTAGGAGTCCATTCGATGAGACGGTAGATCGATGCCTAAGGTGAGGCTAAAAGGTGTTTCTCCTGTCAGAGTCCAATAAGTGGTTCGGTAAGCCCGAAGAATACTATGGAGCTCATCCACTCAGAATCCTTGTGCTCTATCCAGCTACATCTTCAGGTCTTGCAGGATAGTTCTGTTAGTCACTTCGACCTCTTTATTTTCTTGTGGATGCCCAATTGAAGTGAGCCTATGGTCTATATGCAGGTCAACGTAGAAGCCTCTGAAGCGGGTGTTGTTGAACTACCTCCCATTATCGGTAATAATGGATCGAGGAAGTCCGAAGCGGCATATAATGAACTTTCATGCAAAATCTTGGGCATTTTTCTTAGTGATCTAGGCTAGGGGCTCTGCCTCAATCCACTTAGTGAAGTAGTTGATGGGACCATTAGGAATTTTCTCTGCTCCTTTGCATGAGGGAATGGTTCAAGGATATCCATTCCTAACTAGGAAAGAGGCCAAGGAGCGCGGTTCAAAGTAAGTGGAGCTGCCGGCACCGCTACCATCCTCTCCTTGGCATGACCCTCTTAGCCGACCTTGATCCTTGTCCCAGCTCCAAGGCATATAATCCAACCGATATTGCATTAGCCATGCCAATACTCTATGGCCGACTGGCTCCTGTGGATCCCCACGAGACATCACCCCGCAATGCTTATGGGACTTGCCTATTAGGGTAGCTCAATTCCTTGTCCGACTAGTCTCTTTTTGCCTCTTGTCTCCACCATAGAGATCAAGAACACATAGAGTAGCCCGAACAATTCCTAGAGGACCAACCTCTCGGAAATCCCCTTCCTGTGCAATGTGGCCAGCTCGTCCGACTAGCATTGCCTCAAACGCCTCCACGCGAGACCATTCGGGTGTGGCATTGCCTTGCCCCGCAATCGTGCCATGGTGGACTCGTGTCCTACGACTCTAGGGGAGTCGGGAATGAGACTAAAGCTTCGCGTCCCTCCTCAACCAAGAGGAAGCCTCGAGTATCCCCAAATGTCTTGGCAGTCTATTGCCATGCCAAATATCATGCTTCTCGAGCTCTCCGATATCATGCCATAGTCATGCCAAACCCTCCACCGCATCATGCCCTGCCCATGCCGGCATCCCCTACGACGGGCCCGTAGTTAAGTCCGTGACAATTCTCCTCTACTCAAGCTGTCGACGCCCTTATTGACGTCCAAGCCACTGCTCTGCAGTTTGGTTGCCGTGACCAAATGTCCATTGCAGCTACTGCAACTACGGTTCCTTAAGCCAAAGCCCCACGGCCTTGGTGTCCTTATCCTTTCTCCACCACTGAGAATCCATCATCCACACCGCACTGACTCTTCCACGGAACCAATTGGTCCATATCCTGATGTTGGCTTCTACCTTTGTCATTGTGCTGTGGTCCTCTGACCTTCTAACCGCATGGCACTTGTTGGACTCTTCCAAGGCTTGACTCCCGGTTGCTCCAATCTGAGAGCAACCACTGCATCTTCTGACCTTCCAACTGTATGGCACTTCTCAGACTCTTCCAAGGCTTGACTTTCGATTGCCCTAATTTGAGAACGGCCACCACATCTTTTGACCTTCCAACTGCATGACACTTCTCAGACTCTTCTAAAGCTTCACTCTCGATTGCCCCAATCTGAGAGCGGCCACTGCTTCCGCCAGAGCATCCTTGGTCCTCTGACCCATGAAATCCACTGAAAACTAAGCAGAGTGACGCTCCTTGGACTCTTCCCAAGGCTTAACTCTCGATCCTTCTTGATCTAAGAGCGGGCAAACTGGAATTTGCACCTTGTAAGACTTCGACCTCCGACTCAAATTCGTTGCCGGCAGCACAAAACGACACTCCTTGGACTGCATCCAAGGCTTAACTCCTGTCCGTCTGGATCTAGGAGTGGCCCTCCCAATTAGTCCCCTCTAGCAACTCATCTCCAACACCTGGCCTTGCTACATAACCACCTTGCGACCTTGTGGTAATTTCGATTTTTTCTGTTCAGCACCATGCCTTCGGACCTTTCCACACTGCACCGTTGCCAAGTAGAAGCAAGTCGCCTCCATTTCTTTGCGTCATCCCATACCAACACTCAGGTCCACAAATGCTACCAAACGGGACCTTGATATCCGATCAAGGTCACTTCCTGCTTTGCTCAAGTCTCTCAACATAGCAATCTTCACTCCCAGCTCCAATTATCTGCCTCTATAGAACTACTGTCATGCTGTCTTCTGAGATACTCAGCCTATCTGGCTGCTTTTTTGTCTTCACCTTGAGTCTGTGGAACCAATACAAGGCTATTCCACTAGCCTGCCTCACTTCTGACTCCAATACCTCGACACCCTTTTGCAAATGACATCTGAGCCTTATAGTGCTTCACAGCATGTCAATTTTTCATCACAACCATCTTGGCCAACAATTGCACCGTCCTCGTGCTTCACCTCCTGCAACCTGACATCGCATGCTCGTGCAGCGAGCAAGCACCCTTGGCCAAATATCTGCTGCCTTAGTTACCTCGGCTTCCCAGCGCCTTCACCTTGAGAGCAGTTTCATGAGTTCCATTTAGATTTTGCCACTCAAGTATGTTAGGTCCACACTTGCCCACACAAGAGATGGCTCTTTCCAATGTTCCCATCTTTATGCAACTGGGTCTCTCAACTCTCCAAGCTTCACCTCAGCTTGTACTTCAAACTTGGATGCTGCACCTTTTCCTCCGCAGTGCAGACATACCCTAGTACCTCAGTCCATTTACCCTACTCTGGCTGTTAGGAGATCCTAGTCCCTCAAGACGCTCTTCCTTGCAATTTTGTATGCAACTCAAGTGCTTCAGTATTTGCGAGCACTCTTCACCCTGAATTCCTTTCCTCAGCCACAAACTGGTAGACTTTTACCTTCACAGGCTCCTATCGGCCTGGGCCATCGATGAGCAACCTTAAATCGTTCAGCACTGAGCATATTGCGTCTGCAACATGCTCCCCCTCTTTGAGTCATTGACAGCCACAATAGACTCAGACATCCAGCTCCTCTGACACTGGACTTCAATATCTATGGTTCATATCATTGCTTTGGATACCCCGTATTTGCAACCAAATGCATGCAACCTGATACCTTACATACCAGAACCCAACAGCAAGCACTACATCGAGCATCGACTTAGCAAACTTTTGCTCTGATACCAACTATCATAGGGTGAGTGTTTTCCTAACCCAAACACTCATGTGGCGCCCCGATATGCTACACACCAAGGTCAGCTTTCTTAAGTCCTTCCTTTGGACACATGCATACGAATGAGCAGCAGTCCAACCTCATAGCCAAGCATGCACTTCTATGCCCTTGCCTAGCAACTCTGTCGAATTGAACACATGCGACAACCATAAGTGTCCGCAAGCAACTCTACCCCTCGGGTCAACAATAACGCTCATGCGCACCTTCGTGCTATAGTATAGGCTCTTCCCAAGAGTGTTCCACAACTCGGCACCTCTGTGCCAACTCTATGGCTTTGCCCCACAAGCCAAGTATTGCTTCCCCAAGATGTCCTGATTCTTAGAGTACTTCCATGCCATGACATAACCACTGTGTCACCGTTCCGCAAACCACCCAACTACCCTTCAAGAATACACAGACCAAATCCACACGGCACAACTATGCATGAGGCTCGAGAAAATCCGTCTCTAGTGCTGCCCAGCTGAGCCACCAAGACGACTTGCACCGCAACAAATTAAAGAAAATCAGTAATATGTTTGCAAATTATCCAATAGTATCAGATATGTTCCTGTTAGAGACTTATAATACATAGAGATCTGCTGTCTCCTCTGTCCAAATTATCACATACAATTTAAATGAAAACTAAACCAAATATTATATTTGTTGATTTGGAGTGATTTGTAGTGATCCAAGTCTCAAGTTAATTTAGTGGTCATGAATACTTGGAACCTTTGGCCCTTTTCTCTTCCGGTCAGTGTGGCATTCTGCTGACCCTGCAGCAGTGTTAGTATCTGCTGTTGCTTACTGACACAAACAGTGGATCTGCTTCTCCATGAAGCCATCTAGCCTATAGTGTTCACATACTTGTTAATTTAAATGATATTTTCTCACTTTATCCAGTACCAAGCATATGTTCTGCACATGATGGTTTTGAGTGGGGGTACTGCATTGGTGAATGTGATTAGGTCAAAGATGAAATATTTGGAATTGTTTTTTCTTTAATCACGAATTCTTTTTAATTGTGAGTATTGATATGGTGCATCCTCACTTTTGGTTAATATATTTCTCCAATTCTCTGTCCAAAGTACTACTGTTGTATCTGTATGATGTGGGATGATTATCGAAGAAGAGGGTATGTTTAATAAGTTGAGCCTCGGAACCTCACATGTAAAGTGTCCAGCCATGCTGGGTCTTCACATTGTAATGTATATCAGAGATTGCCAGCAATTTATGTCCTTAATCTAATTTATTTAAATCAATTTCTGTCATTCATGTATCCACATTTAACTTAACTACTCAATGCTATGATGCTCATGAATTTTCATAATTACCCATCATTATGAAGACGGGCAAAGCTGGTCTTATTACAGTCATGTATATTTTTCTTATTGACATCATGAAGACATTTATCTTGACTAGCTTTAATTTTAAATGAGAAATTAATGCAATATTTATTAAATCAATTAAATTTCATTTAGAACTTATGGATATTGCAAGCAGTGTTTTCCCTCAACTCTGGTGGCTTCTACTTTTTGATTCTTTCATGCATGAATGAATTGTTTTTAGTTTGTTATAGAGTTTAATCATTGCTATTCATTAATTCATTTCTTCTATGAATATGGATTAACTTAATGCAATGAAGTGTTGAGACTTTCTGATGAACCATTTTAAGCATTCTGGTGAGATTTAGCATATAAAGTAGGCTTTAAAGTTTGAAAATTGATGATAGAATTGCCATACACTTCTTCCCTTTGGGAGCATTAAAAATTCTTTTTATTTTATTGGGCATATGCTTTTTTGTTCATGGATTTTTATTGCATGATATTGTGCCTCCATCTTGCTTATCTTTCTAATTTCTGTATCTTTTGCCAACTTTGGGTACTCTCTTTTTATGATTCTTAGATGATGAGTGACTCAACCAACGTTCTGTCACCTGGAAGATCTGTTAGTGAAGCTGTTGTAGCAGATGCATTACTACGGCATATTTCAGCTGCAAAAGGAAGAGTTATTGCTACACAGTTTGCTTCCAACATACATCGTCTGGGAAGCGTGAAAACTGCTGCTGATCTGACTGGTCGTAAATTGGTGAGCTGCTTTAACTGTTACTCTTCATCTGTGATCTTTTTGGTACTTCAAGAAGTTTTATGATTTTCTAGCTTCGAAGGCAGATTACACATTCTGTTTTGACATTTTCATTGGTTTTGATGTATGCAACAGGTGTTCGTTGGCATGTCTCTAAGAACTTATTTGGATGCTTCTTTCAAGGATGGAAAGGCACCAATGGATCCTTCAACCTTGGTATGAGATAGTACCATAAGTTTTCCTACATTTCTTCATCGTGTTAGCTTTATAATCAGCAATGTTTAAGAAAAAGAAAACATGCATGAGTTTGCCTCTGTATTCTTGACAAGGTTTCCATGTATTTTTAGGTCAGTCCTCTTACTGGATTTTTTTGATTGAAATTCTTGCATTCACATTGGAGAAATAGCTTAATTTTTAGAAATAAAAGAATTTACATGCTTTCTTTTTGGGGTATACAATATTATGAGTCATACTTTGTGTTTTTCTGTTTCAGCAAGTTCCTGATTCCTTCCATTTTTTTCGAGTTATAGTGTATTGGGGATGAGTGGAGTGGATGAGCAAGGGGTTTGATCCATATTTCAAGACTGATTAACTATGTTGTTAGCTTGTGTTAGCAATCATATGACTCTGATCTCGCCACTTTGATTTGTTATTGCGCATGACAAGGATTTTATTAGATGCCTGTATCTGTATGTGTGCTGAGGGCCAGTGTTTGCTTATCGAGTAATCAAGTAGAATAATGTTCTGCCCAAGGTTCACGGTACCGATGGTACCGACGTACCGGTCGGCTCCGGTAACGGTACGGTACCGGTGCCGAACCGAGCCGAACCGATACCGTACCGATAGGGCACATTCGGCCTGGTTTCGACCCCATCGTCGTTTTTTTTTTTTTGAGTTCTTTCACTTTTGGATATTTTTTTTTGATGTTTTTATGTTTAGGTTTAAGGTTAAAACTAGATGATGCAACTTATTACTTCCAAATAATTCAAATAATGAGATGAAGAACATAAAATATTTTCAAATTAAGATACAATCAATTACATACATTTAAAGCACTCTCGGATATCTAAAATCGGGTCGAGTGGCGATGCTTCTCGTCAATATCTGGATCATCAGCATAATATGGAGGCAGATCAACCCATCCCTCTAACCAAGCGGCATTGTAGTCTTGTATGCTCAATCCTCGAGGAATGCGCGTCGGGTCATAAGAACTCTCGGATCTATCGCTAAAGCTCTGGCTCTGAGAGGTGTCTTGATAAGGGGTCCATCCGAATATGCCGGCACCAAAATCTGACCCGTAAGACCCTCCGGGCTGCGCAGGGTAGTAGCCACCGGAAGATGACTCCGATGCACCATATCCATAGGCTGGCTGAGGCCGCGGATAATAGGAAGACTCGGAACTTGATACATCAATGGATCCGACTCCACATGGGAGGTCATCTGCAGCTGCATCCTGGCCTCTTGAACGACCTCGAGGAGCTCTTCTTCGATATGCAATGGTATCCGACCGGCCTATATTAGACGGCCTACCGTGGTCCGTATCTTGTGTAGCATGCGTAAACTGAGACTCACCGGTGTATCGAAAACTTTTCTCCGGCTGTGTCTCATAAGTAGTACCATACTGTCTTCTACTTCCTCCATGGCTAGTAGATCCATCACCACCAGAACCTTCATCGCTGCTGGTCCAAGTCTCCTCTTCGACACTCTCCATTGGGGCCCTTTCCTTGCCTTTTCTTCTTTGCTGGGATTGACGCCCTCCTGATCGAGTCGACTGGGTACGAGAGCGTCCTCGTCCTCGTCCTCGCATGAGAGGATCATCTCTTTGAACGGGAGCATCGTACCAGTCATGCGGTGACTGGCTCCCCTCTAGCCACGTCATATCAGCTGTAGGAGTGCGTGGAACGTTGCGCTCAGCCCATTGCTGTGGATCGACCATAGCCTCGGTGGCTATGATGCTGGCTGGTCGTCGAGGCGATCCTGGCTCATCAAGCTCGGGCTCGCGCTGCTGGGCCGCAAGCCAGTCGAGCATAGGATTATCATCATCATCTGTAAAAGTCCTATAGATGGGATCTGCATACTTGAGCTCCACTTCCTCCTGAATGCATTTTAGCCTCAACCGCAGATTGTAGTGCACATAAACTAGATCGTTGAGGCGCTTTTGTGTCAAATGGTTTCTCTGTTTGCTGTGGATGAGGCCGAAGGTGGACCAGTTGCGCTCACAGCCACTCGAGGAGACCGTTTGGGAGAGGATCCGGATAGCTATCCGCTTAAGATTTTTTGCGGATCCGCCAAAATGAATCCACCATTCAGCTGCAAAAATATTGAAGATAATTACATTTTACATATATGATGGCCTCATAGTTGAAGATAATTCAGATGCAGAGGTATCTTGCAGATTTGTATTGTACCTGGATTCATAGTTGTCTTGCTCACGACAGCTGGTCGCTGTCCAAAGCTATGGCTGCCCTCTCTAAATAATTTGGTCTGTGGAAAGAAGCTTGTTGTAGTATGTCAATAATATAAGATCCGATATATTTACATATGTTACTAAATCATAGTTACCTCTTCTATACATGACGCGGCGACTTCTGGATCAGGCTCCATCTTATAAATAACATTACGCAGAGCATGAAGAAGTTCATCATCCATACCAATTCCACTCTCGTATTGAAACCGAGGATTCAGATAGTATGCTGCACATAGATGACACCATCTTAGTATAATTATACAAATATATCAATCAGTATAATTATCAATATTATCGCTTACCTGCTAGATGCAATTCCCTACCCATTTGGGCTCCCCACCGCTGCTCAATGATGTCGATGTACTCCTGGGCATGGGCTACATCTGCCTCCATGATCTGAGCCTTTGCCTTCTCCATCATGTGATACAAAAAGTCCATCTGGGGGTACCTCTCGCTATCCACGGCCCGCAGCACTTGATATAATAGTTTGATAGCCTTGACTATCGCATTGGCCCGCTGCCAGAATGACTGCCTGTTTACCAAGTCTTCCATTTTGCTTCCTTCAGTGCCGGCCTGGGCATATCTACTTTCCTGCCACTCGGGACTGACAAACATCTGACGTAGGGCTCCTTTCTTCTCGATAAGGCTATCAAGTGCAATGTAATTCGTAGCAAACCGTGTGACTCCTGGTCTAAGAATTTCTCCCCCTGCATACTTTCTCATTAATGAAAGAATCCAAGTATGGCTATAAATATACCTGGTGATGCGTTGGGCTATCTCCACTGTATGTTGCACCCTACGGATCTTTCCAATGTCCATCAGGATGAGGTCGATGCAATGTGCAGCACATGGGGTCCAGAAAATTTGTGGTCGCCGCTCTATCAAGACCTGCCCGGCCAACTTATATTGCGGCCCGTTATCAGTGACGACCTGCACGATATGCTCCTCTCCAATCTGATCAATCACCTCCTCCATAAGTCTGAGGATGTATGAGGCGTTGTGCACCTTATCCGAAGCATCAACTGACTTGTGGAAGAAGGTCTTCGTATCACAGTATGTCAGAAAGTTGATGATGGCCCGCTTTGTCGGACCGGTCCAACCATCACACATCAGAGTGAGCCCATATGTGGGCCACTTGCTCTTATATGAGCCAATCCAATTCTCTAGCTCCTCCTTATTGTTGTCAAGAAGCTCACCGTAGATGTCCCTCGGACCTGGAGGATCGACACCGGGACCGGCAGACTGTATGGCAGAAATGGCAGACTTGTAGTATGTATTGTCTGCAGCATTCGCTGGAATGTGGCTGAAGTGGAACCAGGATCCAATAGCTCGCCACATATCCTTCTTCTTCTCCTTCTTCCACATTGTGTCTACCCTTTGCTGCTTTGAATCTCTCCTGGGGAAGGCATGCGGATCTACATCATGGATTGATGCACCTGGTGGAATCCCTCCGGAAGATTTCTTTCGGCCACCAAAACCACCCAGGATAGATGCAATCTGGCTACGTCCTCTACCCTCGCCCTCCCTGACTGAGGTTGTCCTTTGAAACTCTGGATCTTGTCTGCTTCCACCAGAACCGGCGCCCGACTCGAAAAACGAGGGCCCAAATCGAGCCTGATGCCTCGCCACCTCCTCCTGCTGCCACCGATCATCCAGACTCGCCCGCATGGCAGCCTGGATCTGTGCCTCCTCATCTGGACCCTCGACCTCCTGTGACTCCATCAAGTGATAGGAAGGTGCTTCTGCAGCTTGGCGTTCTACCTCCGCTTTCTGCTTGGCAGCCCTCTCCTTGGCTGCTTTGATCTCAGCGAGGTTTTTCCTCATCAGCTGACGGGTGCTCGGTGGGCACTCCGAGCATGCAGATATCTCACGAGAATTACCGGCTAAGTGCTGCTCTAATCTGGTTACCCCTCCTCCTTTGAAGCACTTGTGGCAATAATTGCACTGAAACTGCTGCCGTTCACCGAGCATCTTTCCATGCTCCCAGCCAATATTACGTTCTTGGGGTTGCCCTCTCCTTGACGGCTCCATTCCTACAACCACATTAATTTTTTTCAATTTCTATTTTTTTGTAATTAAAAATTAATGTTTAAATTTTTTAATTAAATTTTAAATTATATAAATTCTGTAAAAACAAAAGTTAATGTCACCATTAACATCGTCCATATATCGACAACATATAAAAAATTCAAGACGAAATGGAATCATTGAATCATTTCCTATTTTTTGGCAATTTTTGACTTAATTTTTTTAAGCAATTTAAATGAAATATTAAAAAAACAATGTAGGGGAAAGAAATTTTACCTTATTTAGTTTTTGCTGGATTTTTCTTCAAGAAAAACGACGCTCTCCGACCTTTCTAATTTTTTTTCATGCCTTTCTCTTCTTTTCCTCCTCCTTTCTCTTCTTTTTCTCCTCCTCTCTCTGCCTTTCCTTCACCTAAGCTGATGGATCTGGCTTCAGCATTCGGTCGGCTTTTATAGCCAACCGTTGAGACATTGTGGCACTTTGAAAAGTGCCACTGTGAGCCACAGCGCGGCACTTTCACGAAGTGCCGCACCGGCACTTTCGTTCGAAGTGCCGCACAAGGCGGCACTTTCGTTCGAAGTGCCGCACAAGGCGGCACTTTCGTTCGAAGTGCCACAGTGTGGCACTTTCAAAGTGCCTCTGGCCAGCCTCTGGCCAGCGCTGTGGCACTTTCAAAGTGCCATAGCGCTGGCACTTCTTTCCAGCACCGAACCGGTGCAAACCGGCTCGGTTCGCACCGGTTCAAGATCATACCGATGAGAACCGAGCGGTTCTCACCGGTTCTAGCATGTACTGGTGCGAACCGGCTCGGTTCGCACCGGTTCGAACAAGGAACCGAACGGTTCCGACCCATATTGGGTCGGAACCGTTTTATACCCCTGAACCGGACCGGTGCCAGTCGGTACCGGTCCGGTTTGGGCTGAACCGACCGGTACAGGTCGGTTCAGCAGACCCTGGTTCTGCCCTTGTTTAGATCCACGGTAAACTGTAACCAGTCAGAAACATTCCATTTCCTGTTTTAGGCTATTTGAAGTCTTTGTTTTAATTGTTGGTTTTTTTGGGTGAACTGTTTTAATTAGTGTTTCTTGATATTGGATAAGTACCCTAAACATTGACTTAGAAACACATGACAGCCAACCCTATTGGGGAAGGGACGCCAGCTGCTTAGGATGCTATGCTTAGATGTTGTACTTGGCTTATTTGGTTTGAGGCAAAGGAAAAGGATTTAACAAAAGCGGCCAGGTTTAGGCATTGATTTTGCATGCCATTTCATTCTATCTTCCCTTGCTCTGTTGTATTCTTCTTTATTTTTGTTTTTCCTCAGTGTCTTCTGAAAACAGGTCCAGTCTGACCTAATCCTTAACTGTTTTTATGTTCTGAAACCAGTCCCAACTGTAGCAATGCATTTCCACTCCGACCTAGTGTATACCAGCCTTTCCATTCCAATTCCAACCTGTGAAAATATATCTAATAATAAGTCCACATCTAATTCAGGATATCGTTCTCTTGGAAGCTTTGCAAACCCATCTTTTTTTACTTTGGATCTTCTATCCAGGACCCCAATATTACCACTCTACTTTCATTAAATGGAAATTTGCTGAAATGAACCTAGATATGAACCCAAGGTCTGCCGAACTGGTATTGAGAGCTGTATTGGCGACCGGTTCGGTACCATATCAACACACAGTATGGGGTGGAAACCGGCGTATGGGGTGGAAACTGTCACGCCAATTTTTTTTCAATCTTTTTGAGCTTCAGTGAATAGTAATCAATTTTTTTTTCTTTTTTTTGAATAATTTTAAATGTTTTTTGATGTTTTTTGATGTTTCTATCACCTCGATACATCTAAGGCTGCAAATGGGTCGGGTCGACCCGCGACCCGACCCGGCCCGACCCGCGTAGACCCGACCCGACCGGAATTTTAGGACCCGTGGATTCGGGTCGGGTCCAAAAATTGGACTCGAATCATTTTCTGGGTCTGGGTTTACCGAACGGACCCGACCCAACCTGAATGGACCCGAAGAGAGAAAAAAAAGAGGAAAAGCTCTAAGGGGAGTAGGGTTCAAGCGTGGAAGGATAGCAACAGGCATAGGTTCACAGAATCCAAAGGAACCTCGGCCTGTCAGGATTCTCTCTCGATCTATTACACTGTTGATACCTCTGGTGTCTCGGTAGCTGGTTTTTTTTTTTCCTTCTGTTTTTTGGTTTTTGTTTCTTTTAACTTTTGAAGGGAGAAAGTGAGGGAACGCTGAATTGAACATGGGTCATGTGCCAATTTTCTGCAATGGAATTGGATTTTGAAATAAGGTATGGGATTTTTTTTGCCCTCGTGAGAGGGGAGCTGGGAGACACCAAGTTCCGTCCAATCAGTCATATAGATAAAAAAATAGTGTGATATGAAATTTGGCTTGTAGATCGACTTAGTACATCACATATCATCTGTTCTGACTGGAGGTCAATTGCAAGTCTTTCGAGTCATGGGTCACCGAGCACCTCATAATTATGATATGACCAAATTAGATTTGCTCAAATTCTTTTCCAAAAGCACAAAAAAATTGGACCCGATTTGGACTCGAACCTGACCCGACTCGGACCCGGACCCGATCCGACCCGACCCGATCTTCAACCGGGTCGGGTCTGGGTCCAAAATTTGGACCCGAACAAAAAATCGGGTCGGGTCGGGTTCACTTAGGACCCGACTCGACCCGTCCCGACCCATTTGCACCCCTAGATACATCCTAAATGATGCTTCTTGATGTTTTAGAGTGGTACAAAATATAAAATAATTTTAAGTGTAATTTTTGTTTGTTGAATGCTTTACATGTTAGGATAAGCAACATGAAATATCCTAAAATCAATTAGTGAGATACAAAACATAAAATGATACTATCAATTGTATATATTTAAAGTGCAATATATATATCGATATTTAGAATCTCGTCTAGCAGCGATGCCACTTGTAGGTATCCGGGTCATTAGCATAATCAGAAGGCACATTAGTCCACCCTTCTCCTCGAGAGCCTCCAACCATCTAATTTAGACTGCGACATGGCGAGGCGGCATTTTGATTCAGTAAAAACAGGCAAATGTCAGAATAACAAAAGTTTATTAGCAAAAAGCATTTTACATTATTCTCTTTGTCTAGTTCCTATCCATCTCTCAATCTTTTTGTCGAATTCTAGGAATCCTAAAACCTGGGCTATGATACCACCAAATCTATCAACAACTGTTTAACAATTTTTTATATTGAACTATCTTATTGCAAGAGATATGGGAGTAGAACACTTAAATATCATGTATAGCTAGTAGAAAGATGTACTTTAACACCCTTTCAAATAATATATAGTAAATCTCCTGTTGGATGTTAGTTCACCATAAATAAGAATAAAGTATCTTCAACGACAATAACATCAGTAGAAAATGAAATTTGGTGATTATTAAAAAAATATTTATAAATGTTTCAGTATCCATCACAGAAGAGAGGAGAAAATAGAAAACCTATAATTTCTTTTGTTGATGGAAGGGTTATTTGCAGCATGGGACGCTTAGACCTAGAAGTCATTAATCCATGCACGCTATATATTGAAGAGAGGCAGAGGCATGATGCTGCATGTTTGTGGGTTGATTCAATTGTGAAATTCATGCAGTTGGTGTCATTGGTGTCGGCGTTAAGTCTAGGACAAATTACCCAAGTATAATGAGTGGACCAACAATTTGGCTAGAAGTGATGGAGAATGTGTTGAAGTTCTCATTGCCTCTCAAGTCCATAATGCTAAAGGGATATTCGAGGAGATGGCGGCTGACTTGGTCGCAGGAGGTGGTGAAGGTGTGGTAGGAAGAGAATCTAGGGCTTGTGAAAGAGAGGAATAAAGATGGGAAAGGATGGGTCTTGCTTGAAGAAGGGCAGGCTTGCACAAGGTGGCGATGTTGGCAGCAACGCCAATGGACGACCAATTAGAGATGGCAGCGGATGGAGGTAATGACGACTCTAGGTATTGAGAGGAGAAGACGAAAAAGGTGGTGCTCTTGACAAAGTGGTGGGCTAGCATCGTTGTTGGCTGTCGGGTGGTTGGAGATGGAGGCTTTATTGAAGGTGACGGTGGCCAGAGGTGTTGGGAGGAGAAGAGTAGAGAAGGGTGGGGTCTCAAAATGGTTGGGAGGAATAGCATGGTGGGGCCTCCCATGGAAGGTCTAATGATGGTTCTCGTTAAAGCCCTGTCTGCCCTATTTTTAGAGCTATTTTAAAGCTTCACAAATCTGCCAACATGGCAGATTCTAAAACATGTTCTATATGATTTTCAATAGCAGCTTTGCTGTACAATTCTCGTTCAGGTGATGGAATCAAGATTTTGAAGCAGAATTTTCATAGTTTTACAACCATTTGCTAAAATTTGACACTTTTCTCATAAAAATGTTCTACCTAAAAGGATAATTCAATCAATAGGTTGTATAAACATATATTGA
Organism: Phoenix dactylifera; assembly: GCF_009389715.1. NCBI lineage: Eukaryota > Viridiplantae > Streptophyta > Magnoliopsida > Arecales > Arecaceae > Phoenix > Phoenix dactylifera. The sequence continues at coordinate 5,049,417 of NC_052400.1, forward strand.
TAATTAGACATGATGTTGTCCCATTTGACATGCTATATACTATTTGTGATGATGGAGAAGAAGACTTCTTATACGAATGGCTTTTTACTTTTCATCCATATAATTTATACTTGTTTTCATTTTTCATTTTTTATTTGCTTAAAATTTTTGAAGAAATCAGAAAGTATTTGCAATCCATAATCCGATCCATGCTTTGATCCAACCCTACCACTACGATTCACAACTTGATCCCAATCTTTGTGGACATTGATCACAACACGTCTAATACTATTGGACCCTGTTGATTTGTAACGCAATAGAGAACTTTGACAGGCTCTCCTCTAATAGTACCATAACCTTTAATTTTATGGAGGAAATTATGTAGAATCTGTAACATCTTGGTAGAGCCAAAGACCCACACGTATGATACAATATTGAAGTACTTATAACCCTGCTGAGGCTATTCTAGTAGTGGGAGGGTATTTCCAGAGATGCCCTTATGATTGATGAACTATTCCTGTTCCTACATTCATCTGTTTTACTTTTTTTCGCAAATGCATGGGACCAACAGTGTGCTCATAACCATGGGCTTCTATTCTCATACTAGTTTATCTAAATTATTTACCATGCTGCATATCTGTTCCTTTTTATCTCTTATCTGTTAGTGTAAAGCAAGGGGTCATTGCTTGGTGCAATGGTAAACGACTTGGTCTCAAGTCCTGGGGCAGCCACTTTGTGCAAAAAGAAATTGCTAAATATTAGGTCTATTGCCAGCTTGCCCCTCCCAGGACCTTGGATTGCTGGGACCATAATTGGGTAATGTACTTTGATAAAGAGTAAAGAAGACATTGTGAGATAATACAAATATTTCGTTCCTTAGCATTTATACTTATTGCAGATCTTGAAAGATATAATAAATTCGTAAGTCAGGAGACAAGATGTTTATTCCTTTCTTTGCTTTATTTCTTATCTTCCATCTGTCCTCTCTTCAATTAATATTATTTACCACATGCTATAACTGGTTGCTTGTTGTATGACAAATTGTGTAGGTTAAAGTCGAGGATATTGATGGCTATGCCCCCAAAGATTTGTTGATTGTTACGACTGGCTCTCAAGTAAGATCTTTTTGCTGTGCATCATCAAGGATGATTATTTAAATGTATGCCAGTTTCTGTCAATATGATGTAGTAGCATGACCATGTTCATTATTTTATTAGGGGGAGCCGAGATCTGCTTTAAATCTTGCATCATTTGGAAGCAGTCATTCTCTCAAACTAGGCAAAGATGATGTGATCTTATATTCGGCTAAGGTAACTAGTAAAGCCAGTATCTGAGACTTGGAGGTCTGTGCATAGCAGATTATTGCTGAAAACAAGGTTTATATGTATATACTAATGAGTGTGTTTTACTAGAAAAATATAATTTACCTATCAGTATGTCTTGAGCTTTTTCTTTTTCTTCATTGAATATTAAAATTTATGAAGATTAATTATCTACACTGACAACACTCAAGCAGCTGCATTGAGTTGGTCTGATTTTCTTTCTGACCAATTTGAGCATAGCATATCATAATCTTCCAATTGGTCATTTTTATACTATAGCACATAGTTGCAATAATCTATGATAGTATATCCTAGTTGATTTATCAGATAATGCTCGTGCTCCCCACCAAAACCATTTTAGAATCTGTGTTTTTCTATGCTTAGCTCTCTATAAACACCATTTCAGAATCTTTGTGCTGAATTCAGTTTTCTCTCTTTGCTGCAAGACCAGCTTTGCTGCACATATTTGGATCTAAGGTTCATGTAATATGAATTTAGAATTGTTCTTTTATGCATGAACAGTCTGCTAGTTTTGTACATCATTAGTCATCAGTGTTTGGAACATGGATTCAAGTACTGGTTGGTATCGGAGCGAACCAGGTAGAACTAGCCCTGAGAAGGCGTTGTGGTACCCAACTTAGGGTGAACAGCACAGAAACGAGGTGCTCAGTGCCAACCTGTACCAAGCAGCACCTTCCAATACTGTTTTGGTATCAAATACCAAGTCAGAAAGGGTGGAGTCCCCCTTCTTTGATTTCTTCTGGTACTGATGCATGCCAGTCTGTACCACTAGCATTTTGGTTTGGAACCCAATGAATATGGATCTTGCTATCGAGATTTTTAATATTGTTTCAGAAATTTGGTTTTGGATTATGTTGTGGGCTGAGTTGAAACCAATATATATGATCTAGTTTTGGTTGGAATGCATGCCAAAGTGTCATTTATAGTAATGTTGTGCATGTCTGATGCATATAATTTATTCAGGTGAAGGGGCATGTTATAATGGGTATGTGCCATGCTTGCAAGAGGAAGCATAGATAGATGTGATCCCCATCATATTATTTGATTAACTTTTTGTTTATTATTCATGCAACTTTGATAATTATACTCCCACTTTTGGGTATTATGTATCTCGTCTTTTTTGACGTATTGCATCTTTTTTTTTTCCCCCTTTAAAAAGAAGAAGGAATCTAAGAGGGGCATATGCATAAAGACTAGAGTATACATAGGCTTGCACAGATCTTTAGAATCCCAAGAGAGATTAATGGATGTCTCCACACCCCTATAAAATTGCCTATCCAAAGCCATGAACAGTAGAAAAATAATGGTGTCCTCTCAGCTGAAAAGGGAAAGGAACAACAGGGGAGTCCTCCTGCAAACTCATTCCTTTTAAGATCTTAGAGAATCCATGTCTATGATCTTCTAACTATGGAGTAGATGTGATTTTCATATTCCTTTTCTTCTCTTCCTGCATTCGATGAAAATCATATTTTTAATATAAAAAAAGACATGGAGCTGGACTCTAACAAGTCTCAAAATTCCTTCTCTTCTTCTCTGAATGTGGACTCTAGATAAGGCACAGCCATTTCCAGAAAATTAAAAAAACAAGAGAGGAATCCAGCTGCAATAGAGGGGAGTCCAGCTACGAAGGGTTTTTTCATAATAGTAGACATATTAGGGCTGAAAGTCGAGGAAAAACTTTATGTTTGTAAAACAAGGCTAAGGAATGGGAAATCTTTCTCCTGTTACATGAATCAAATGTTTCATTTCATCCGGGAAAAGCCATCTCTTTCTCAACAATGTCTTTGTCATTTGATCCAATAGCGTTCCGTTAGATAGGAACAGATTTGATAAATACTGATAACTCTCGGATAGAGTATTAGAACGGAAAGATCCATTAGATAATGAACTATTGGTTCTAAGCCATCTCTGGCGATGAATCAACAATTCGAAGTGCTTTTCTTGCGTATTCTTGATGAACCAGCGTTTATATATAGATGTAGGAGGATTTGTTTGGTAAGTAATAAGCCCCTTTGACATCTCTTCATCTGCAAAGAATTCTCGACGTGAAAACACAGAGACAAAGTGTTGCGGAGACAGGATTTGAACCCGCGACCTCAAGGTTATGAGCCTTGCGAGCTACCAAACTGCTCTACTCCGCGATGAAGAACTGGGAACCAATGGACGAAAAAAAATTGGATACACCCCTCTACCATATCTATACAAATAGAATAGTCCATTTATACAGAATGGTAAAGAGGGCCCCTTGAAAATAATTCAGTTCTTACAAGTAAATGCTCAATACCTAAGTAGGCTTACAAATTTGATCATGATCAAGTGCCTTTTGGATTGTCTCATGTCTTTTGATTGGTATTTATCCCCACAACATCTCGATTTTCTTACATACAAAGTATTTACTTGTCAAAATAAACCCAATGGCTTAAATAGGTTCAACTTACATAATGGGAGTTGAGCAATTATGATCAAATAACCCTATTCTAGAATCCTTACATCAAAACACTATATGTAATCTGCATATAAAAATTAAATAAAAACATAAATTTTATATCTCAAAAAGTGGGTTAATTAGTCCTCTAGTAAATGGATATCATTCAAAAAATGAAATAAAAAATATGAAAGAACAGGCGAATTTGTTTTCTCAGGAAACCCATGGGATAAAGATCAGTATACCTTTCTAAAACTGATCCGAATCCTTAACCTATAACTAGAATGTTAATTCTTTAACACTATTGTTACTTAAAATAGTATATGGAAAGATACCCTTGAGATCCGAAAAATCAATCAATACATCAAAACAGGCCTACAAACTCTAATTTATGTAATAGGAAACCTTTAACCTGGAAATTCTATTTTAACCATGTATCCTACAGGAAAAATGAAGGTGAAAAATTGAAACTGCCATTGAGAACTACTACAAGTCAAACTGAAATTGGAAAAAAAACACAATTGAACCCCATGGAAGAACATCTTAGTTTTTGATTACAAACATAAAGGTCTTTCTTACATGGAGTAAATACATTGTCATTCTTTGATGTAACGTCTCCCAGCCTATCAACATGTTTTGCCCATATAAACTGAAAAAACACTGCTAATAAACAAGGCACCATCCAAAAAGCCGCTGTCATTTTTTTTTCTTTTATCAACCACATAACTAATTTCTGGGTCTTGCTGGAAGTTGGTGCACTGTGCAACAGAACCACCCAAAAAATATATTATGCATCAATTTCTTACAAGCTGCTTTGTGTTGAGTGTGGGCATGTCACGACTTGAACAATGCTCTGAGCTGTAGATCATCACATACAGTTGTTGAAAGTTGAAACATTATATGCACCATTACTGGATACAAGAAGGATGCAATAAATGTATGACAATTCTCCTAATCTGGCTGGTCTATCCAACACACATCAGAGTTTAGCCTCTATGGTTCCATATCTTGGTGGGTCTATGAGCAGTGTGTTCTTTTATGTTGGCCCAGTTGTCATTTTTAATGTGTTTGGTTCCATTTATTTATGAAGTCCATGTGCAGTGTATGCTTGTGTTGATGTGTTTGTCATTTATATTGTGTTAATGATCTTGCATATAGTTGTGGTTCAACATCTATGCTTGACTAAACTATGACAGCAGCTGTTGTCTTATAGGGTGATAAAATGCACTTGATGGGGTAACCATAGATTAAGAATTCTGAGGTTACTTTTCCAATTTGCTTTTACAGCTTTCAATTCTATCATTACAGATTCTAGTTTATAGCAAACATTTTGTGAGAATAAGCGATTCCAAAAGATCTATGGTAGGATTGACACATCTTATTGAAATTGCTATGAACCCGTCACAGGCATCCCAACATTGGAGACTAGCGGGAGGGAATTAATTAGAGGGCGAAGATTATTGGTGACTACATGGTGTGAGCCTGATGTTGAATGTTTTATGAGCATCCTCCATTGTGTGTATGGACACTTTGACATAACATTTGTCACTCTCAATGTATTCACATGTTGTCTGTATTTCTCATTGACCTCCCAAACCCCTCAACACTTCCCCCCACCTCCCCTCCCCCCCCCCCCCCCCCCCATCTTCTTTTACCTTCGAGTGGTGTGTTTTCTGACTAGATCCTAACCCCCCCCCTCCTCCCATCCTCTTTTTCCTTCGAGTGGTGTGTGCTCTGACTAGATCCTAACCCTTGGAGACAGTGCAGGGCATTGATTTTAAATAAACATTTATCTAGCCAAAGTCCCACATGTTGCTTTACAATGCCAAAGTCGTATGCATTGCTTTTACAATAAAATCCCTCAACTCATTTCCCTGTACTAATGCTTTTACTAGAATAACTGGGATCATGGGTAACATGCTTTCATCTTTCTTGCTTTAAATCTTTTCTTGTCATCATTTTTTAACATCTTAGCATGCATGATATATGTGAAGTATAAAAGGTTATCTGAGAAGTTACAAATTTAAGCCATTATAAGACCATAACATTGGTCTAATTACTTATGATGTGCTGTATCTGAGGATGGGACAACTTATTAGTGATAAATTTGCATAAATGTTGATCCCCTGCAAGCTGGTATCATTGTAGAGAAGTATGAGAGAAGTATGATGTTACGGTAGCTAAATTGTGGGCACCTAGTTAAAAGCTAACAAAGGCAGCAAACTTGATGCACATCTATGGTCAAAATGTTGTTATTCTGCAAAACATAGATTCAAAAGGAAGTCTGTTGATGACAAAACCACATTAATACTTCATTACATATTTAATTCGCAAAAAAACTAGTTCAGTCATTCTAAGTGACATTTTGGCAATCGTAGTTAGGAAATCAAGATTTCAGATTGATAAGGGCAAAACCTTTTTTTTATTGACACAAACTTAGTAAAAATCATGTATGTTGCTAGAGATTAGCTATGATAGAAATACATTATTATTGTCATCAAACGAGCCTTTTGCACAAAATTTTGGTATGAGCATAACTGTACCTTGAGAATATTCCTTGGAAGATTGAGCAGCTTCTTGTAACCTCGAGCTCATGTCAACCCACTATAAGTTGGCATGAAATGCTTGGGCATGGCAACTTTACACTAAAGATGGGCTCTCCATGAAGTATAGAAGGTTGTAATGTTGTAAAGACCAGAATCGAGATGTAAGTCGTAGAGGGGTCTAGATGAGATTAGATTGTAGATCATAAGATTTTTTTTTCTTGCTTTCTTTTAGAACTTAAGTATAAAACAATTGTGAAAGTTGAAGTATGAGTCAACTATAAAGTAAATAAATGGAGAATAGGGAGGCTATTCATACAACTACTCTAGTTTTAACCAATATAGGCCCATAGATTACATGTCCAATGAAACAAATGTTTTGTTTGGTTATTCAAGAAATTTAAATATATTATCTATCAATTTTTAATTATCCTTTTAGGTAGAATGTTTTTGGAAAAATCACGATCAAATCTTTAACATATGGCTGCAAGAAGGCAAATATTTGCAACTTGGTTTTTAACTCTTTGGATTCCAATAATAGACATGCTAATTTTACTTCTCAGCACTTACTGGTGATAATAATTTTAAATCCACAGTCATATAACTTATGAAAAAGGGACTTGCCCATGATTTAATATGTAATTAGCACTACCATGCTTGATCTTTGATCCAAAGCATGGTACACCATACTGTATCAAAGCGGATGGTGTGTGGCGTACCATACCATATTAGTTCGGTACTGGTGCACAGTATAGTAGGTGTATTGACACTCGGTATGCTAAACCAACCTCCATACCGAGATGGTGTACCATGATCCAAAGTAATGTATAATGCATTATAGAGAACTAATTGTTGTGATTTTTCACTGATCTTGATCCGAGGATAGGATCCGGATCGTTTAGGGCTATTTTGATGTGGACTGTAAGGCTCGCATCAGGAATCGTAACATTTTAACAATGGAAGGTCAATTTTTAGGTAAGGACTAAAGAAACCTGCTCTGGGTTGCTAGAGTTTACAGCACAAGGGAGCAATCTGCTAATATTTCCCTGTACTTGAATATAATCTCAACAAAGAGACTGGCATGTATTGATGTAGGGAACTACACTCAACAATGAGGTGTGAAGCATAATGAGAAGAATCAAATTAAAACACAGCCACATAATTCAAAATGTTAGAAACAGATGGGTTAAGTGAAACTAGAAATGTTTCATGATGAAGGCAAATTTTAATATCATTCAGTTGCTGCATTCTAATAGTTGAGATATCCATAATTTATCGTTAACTATTTGTAGTCTTTGTGTTATACTTCTTCAATTAGTCTGAGCAAATGTTTGAAATAAGCCTTTGCAAATAACTTCAAATTTTGGAAATTTTGTGACTTGGCTTGTAGTTTGGGGAGGTCTTTTAGTTTTAAGAGTTGGTAATATTGGCAGAATGTGGATTATCATTAGGAAAAAAAGAATTATTTAGAGTTGTAATTTATGATGATTGGTGGATCTATTTCCTTATGCTACAAATCAAAGAAAAAGATTGTATTTTGTAATTGGTCACTTTTCCTGTTTCATGTCAGCACTCTAGTTAATATAATTATTTAATTTTTAGGTTCCTGTGTCCCTACTCCCAAATTTTTTAGTCATAGAATCTATTGGTGATGCATATTTTGATGTGGCATAAAGCCATTGACATGGCTATTTTAATTGTTTTCCTATTTGAATTCTATGTCTAGGTGATTCCTGGAAATGAGACTCGGGTAATGAAGATGCTAAACCGCATATCAGATCTTGGCCCGACAATTGTGATGGGCAAAAATTCAGGCTTGCATACATCTGGCCATGGCTATCGTGGAGAATTGGTGAGTTTGCTCCTAGTCTTGTTCTTGACATATAATTAAATTTTAAAGTTTTGCTAGTAGTGATTGTTTATGTCATATAACTTCTGTTTGAAAAAAAAGTAAGCGAGTTACGTATTAACTAATTAACTTGTTCAACATTTTTGTATATCTCAACCTTTTATCTTGTAGGAGGAAGTTCTTAAGATTGTGAAACCTCAGCATTTCCTTCCCATTCATGGAGAGCTCTTGTTCCTCAAGGAGCATGAATTACTTGGAAGATCAACTGGCATACGGCACACTGCTGTAAGTTAATACTTGGATATTCTTCAATTTCTGCACGTTAGATATTGATGTAAACAATCAATCTGTGCCAAACTTACCATACTGCTCTCTGTTAATGCAATATTTTATTAATTTCATTATCACTTCTGTGAAGAAATGATGATAGGAAGAAGCTTCAGGTGAAATGAATATGTAATTTATCTATGGTTTGACAAAGTCTACAGTCCTTGTACTGAATCACTAGAAAATGATGTGTTAACATATCAAACCCTGAAAGACATAAATTCTAATGTCTTGCTTTTAGTTTTAAATTATTTTTGAAGGACGAACTTTCTCGTCATGAAACTGGAGTCTTGGTAAGTTTTTTATTGTAAGCGGAATAGGTTGGACTTCTAATCTTTATGCCCTAATTGTTTAGAGGATCTGAAAGAATTACTATGCCATCTTTCCCAGTGTTGATTGATACTTGCAAAGAAATCAAGAGTTTAAAACATCTTATTTATCATATTTTTGAATCCTTTTCTGATTTCTCCATCTTTTTCCTCCCAGATTTGCACTCTATCATTTTCATGTCCATCATCATGGGTACCACCCAGAGTTTTGTTGGCCTTTTCTCCTCTTTTTATTATGCATTTTCTTTGACATTTGATGTGAATGAGAAAACTGTTTATTGCATCATATTATTACTTATTGGTCCGATTCATAAGTTTTCTTTTGACAGACTAATTCAAAGTTCTCTTTTTCCTAATCTGATTGCATATTCTCATATCCTGCGTGCCTACAACAGCCTGCTGCACTCCTGTCTTCCCGCCGCAACATTCTCCTCCTCCTCATCAAGGGGTGAAAACTTCTAGATATTACAATAGATTTTCCGGTTGATGAAACCTATTTTTGGATACATCACACATTTGGATTATGTATATTCATCTTTAAGTTAGGTTTCTTTTTAAAGGACAAGTATTGTAAAGAAATAAGAACATTGTAAAATCTTTAACCTTTAATTGTTTGCAGGAGAAATGATAGATTCTTAATCACCCATGTATCCAGGATTGAACTGTGAATAGAGATAAAACAAGTTTCTTGTCAAGTGGCACTTCATAATTGAGGCAACACTGACACTTAAGATTGTAATTGAGCCTTGAGGATGGTGTAATAGTAATTGCAATATTACTAGATAATTGAAAATTTATTAATGGTTTGTCATAAACTTTGATGTATATCTGAGGGTTCCTTGTCTTGATTGCAGAAGCTGTTCTCTGAATTTGTATATCGGCATGTTAATTATGGGAACTGGTCTTAATATTTGAGGTTTGTCCCTTGAAATATCAGTTAGGACCTATCTTGGAAAGGGGGGTTAAATTTTGGTTAATTCTGGTGCTTCTAACCTTTCCTGGGTCGTCAAATCCTGGTTGCTCTCATGGAAGATATATATCCCTCTTCTGGGAGATACTGGCCATCACCAAAATCTGTCTGGGGACAGGATGCTTGTAGTATAAAAGTGACATGTAGTTATATACTAATATGCAAAAAGTCAGTTAGGGACCTTTCCTTTGTCTTAATTAGAACCTTCACTGATCATTTTCAGTATAGTATGCACTCATAAAATTGGATTTGCTTTTTACGCAATCGTTTCTATCTCTTTAAAAGTTCCATTAATCAGTACTGCCATCCTATTTTAATTGTTAATTTGTTAGATTTTGCATTATTTCACTTTGACTTTCGAGCAATGAGGTTACTTTCTAAATTTTGATGCTTAATGTTGCATCAATGTCCTCTTAAAAGATTACAGAGGCCCGAGCGTGATCATGGAGATAGCAAGGTAATTGCAAATCCTCTCCATAAACTGATTAGTTGATTGATGAGGTGAATCATCTTCCTTTGCGGTGTTGTCAAGAGGTCTAGTGGAGTTGTATTGTTCGAGAAGAGTAAATTCTGTATATGAAACCTATTAGCATGGTTCTTCAGGAAAATACTGTTTTCTGATGAATGGATTGTTTGAGTGATAAAATTGAACTCAGAGAAAAATGCATGCAAGATACCTTGGAGTCCATGCTATGGTTTGTTCCTCAATTTATTTGGTATGATATTTGGTTGGCATGCTTGGATCTTATGGACATAGAGGTTGAGAAGATTTTAATGCTGAACCTAAAAGGATGTGAACAAAATGCTGGAGATTCTAGGCATGATGCAACAATGTTATAAAACAGCAATAACATGAGTTCAGAATGACCAGATATTGGTAGGGCCAATTTTTAAAATTATGAAAGAAGATTTCTGAAACAGGCATTTTAATTCCCATTTCTAGAAGTTGCATTACTATTGTTCTTGCATTGAAGACCAATCTCTCTTCTTGTTGTGTTGTATCTTGACATTTAAATGTCTTTTCTTTTGGTTGTGGTGGCAGGGGTGCCCCCCCCCCCCCCCCCCCCCCCCCCCCCAAACCTAGTTTTCAGAGCCAGCTAGTGTATCCCTCCTGTACCCATATAAACCCCCTCCCCCAACAAAAAAGAACCAAAAAAAGGAAAACAACACATCCTATGACCATGTTTTAAACTACGAGTCTTAGTTTTTCTCAGTTAGGAGATTGAGAAGATTATTATGGGGAATTCTAGCATGCATCTTGACCCCCTAAAGCACCTCCTATAAAAAAAAACTTACCAATCTCCTTCCTTTTGATAGGAATATTTGATGTAACATTCCTATAAAGTCACAATTTCATTCGATCCTGGCTATATATAATAAATTAGGATTGGGTAGCCCCACCACTGCTTGCTTCAAAACTGATCAAGCAGACTCCCCTACTTACATCTCTTATTTGCATAGGGTTTGCCTAACTTGCTAATATATTTCCCCCATAAGTTTCACTCTATGAGGAAGGTGGGCAAGAAAGAAAAGAATGTTCATGGTGTCTCTCAATCTCACCTTCCTTTGCAATATACCTAAAAGCAGAGATTGCATGTTTCTTGATTGGGACCTTTTTTGGTGGTGAAGGTGGTTCTTTTCTTGGTTCATACAAATGCTTTTGTGATGGTATGTTTTATTATAATTATTGATAAGTAATTGTCATAAAAGAGTTAAAGTGTCAAAAGGAAAAATAGGCTTACTTTCTTTATAGTACTTCAATTGGCAGTGCTTTCTTTTAGAGCAATCTAATTCTTTTTAGGTTGATTATGTGTCGTAAATCCAGTACTGGTTCTTATTGTAGTCATTGTCTAAGTAATAGGAAATAGGAATGATATTTGCTTGCATGTCGTTTTGCCAAATTTTATTCAAAGAAACATCTAAACAAACTTTAAAATGGTGATCTGATATGTATGGGTGATTATGGGATAAGCGGCAGAAAGATTGATGTATATCCCCTTTTGAATCTTTGTGATTTCAGAAACTAAATATATCTAAAGAAGAAAACAAAATAATGAAAATTAGATTGTCAATAACAGAAGTTCAATATAGCTTGGTTAATATCTTGCTGCTTATTTAGTCTTAGTTCTTGTTTGGAGTATGCATGAAAGAATTTCAAGTGCAACTTCAAATATTACTGTGTAGTTATGAAAATAAAATTTTATTTCCATTTTGTGGAAAACTATAATCTTTATAAGTTATTCAGCCATCCAAGAGAAAAATCTTGGCTCCATCCCTACTTGAAAAAGGTAATTTTCATACTAAGGCATGCTGAACCGGCTTGTACCGGCCGATTTAGCGTGTACTGAACCGGTCCAGTTCGTCCTTAAAAAATGGTTCCGACCCTTATGGGGCTGGAACCAAGCGGTACTGGGATGGAACTAGCCTGAACCGGCCGATACTAGTTGCGTATCAGACGGTTCCGTCCGGTACGGCTAGAAATCTGTGCGAACCGGTCAGTTCTCACCGGTTCAATTTTTTTTCCATAGTGCGTGCTGTGGTTGATTTGACCACAACCACAGCGCGGACGCGCTGTGGCCTGATTTGACCACAGCGCGTCCGCATTGTGGCCTAAAGTGACAACAGCTCCGCGTTGTGGCCATGCTGTGGCAGGCGAACCTGGTATTGGTTTGATTGGGTCCGAACCGGTACCAATCTGGTCCGGTAGCTGACGGTACGTCTACCGGTACTCGTTCGACATACCTTATTTCATACCCATTGCATTTTCTAGCAATGCTGATGGTCATGCATGCTTGTATCCTAACTGTTCCATACAATCATGAAAATGGTTGGCACATCATAAACACATGCCAATCTAATTTGAGGTGTCATGTTCTGGTGCCATGCCATCCTCACACTGGCATTGTACATGTGCTGTCAATGCTAGTGTTTGATGTGTACTACCATCATGATGTGCTACAATTGGCACAATGTTAGTAGTAGTACCATTCCAAAGCCCCATACTTATCATGCTGAACAAGGTACACCGTATTGGTATCGATAGGCGTACTGGTCGCCTATCGGACCGGTTTAAACTGGTATCGAACCGGCTAGCTCTTCGCCGCGGAAGCGGGTGCGCCCAGCCGGAGCCGGAGAAGAAGAGGAGAGAGCGAGCGGGGGAGGGAGGCAGGAGACGTCTCCGCCGCCTGTGGAGGGCGGGGGAGCCCGCTGGGATGCGGCGGAGGCCGCGACCGCATCCCCTGTTTCGAAATGCGGCCGCGGAAATTTTTTTAGAATTTTTAAGTGAAGTCGGCAAATCGCTTGCCGACTTCACTTAAAAATCTTCAATTTTTTTAATTTGGAAATTTGTAAGTGAAGTTGGCAAGCAATTTGCCGACTTCACTTAAAAATTCTCAAATTAAAAATTTCGAAACAGGGGACACGGCTGCGGCCTCGGCCTCCGCCCCGCCCCCGCGGGCTCCCTCGCCCCCTTGCTTGCTCAACCGCTCCCCCTCGGCCTTCACCGGGCCCCTTCGGTTCTCCGCGGGCGGCGGAGGCCTCTCCTTCTCCCTTCCTCCCCTGCTCGCTCTCTCCTCTTCTTCTTCCTCGGCTCCGGCTGGGTTTGGCATCTACAGGCCCTGTACCGGTTTTCACTGCTCCGCCGTATCGGTCAAGGCCCGGACCGATACGGTACGTGTTGAACCGGCCGGTACGTGGAAAATTGATGCCGAGAAGGGGGAGCGCGATAGGACAAGTACTCACTCGAGAAGCTAGAACGCCACCGACCCATGATTAGGGTCATTAATATGATCTCAGGAGGACTTGTAGTAGGAGGGTTGAGTTCGTCGACCCGGAAGAGTTATGCTCGAGCAGCTTGAACAGGAGACTCCACCTCGAAGAGACCATGATTCAAGAAAGTCATCTTTCTTGGATGCCGATCTAGAGCGGGTATAGACTTCCTGTGATGTAGTTGTAATCTCTATTACAATAGCTAATTATGATGTACAAAGGGTTTTGGTAGATGATGGAAGCTCTGCAGATATCTTGGTGTACGAGGTATTCCGAAAAATGAATTTGCTCATAGATCAGCTAAGGAGAGTTGACTCCTTTGATCAATTTCTCTAGATATCCTATAATGGTGGAGGAAGTAATCACCCTTCTGGTCACAACCGACCAAGAACCTTAATGGGCGATTGCCATGTTAGACTTCCTGGTCATCAAGATCCGCTCGTTATAGAACACAATCCTAGGTTGGCTCGGATTAAACACGATGCTAGCCGTGGTATCCACTTACCATTTGATGATGAGATTTTCCACCAGCAACCGAGTCAGCGAAGTAAAAGGCGACCATGCGGTGGCTCAATAGTACTACATAGCCAACGTTAGAAGAAATATCAAATTTTTGGGGATATGGGCTATCAAAGGTATGGACGTCTAGCACGAGCAGAAGGAATATCGTGCAAAACCAGTTGTGGAACTTATCTATGTTCCTCTTTTTGGTGAGGAAGACACTCGAGCAATTCAGATTGGCTTGGTGAGGAAACAAAGAGCCAGCTCATCCAGTTCTTTTGCTCCAACACTGATGTAGATATTGATTCTTCTATTGTGATGCACAGGTTAAATATAGATCACAAGCATCGGCTAGTACGTCAAAAAAAGAGGAGCTTCATCCTTGAGCGACAACAAGCCATTGACGAAGAGGTCGAAAAGCTCTTGGAGGCCGAGCTCATCCATAAAGTTGACTATGCCTAATGGATAGCCAACATGGTGCTCGTCAAAAAAGCCAATGGATGTTGGAGAGTCTGCATCGACTTCATTGATCTCAACAAGGCCTGCTCGAAATATAGTTTTCCACTTTTGACGATCGATCAACCCATTGACGCCACCTCGGGTCATCAGCTTCTCAGTTTCATCGACGCTTGGGATACAATCAGATAGGATATACCTCGAGGATGAGGAGAAAACGACTACTATTGGATGATGCCATTCAGATTGAAAAACGATGAAGTTACATATTGATGGCTAGTCAATCGAATTTTCAAGAATCAGATTAGCCGGAACATGGAAGTATATGTAGATGAGATGCTTGTGAAGAACCAGAAGGCTGAACATCACATCACTGGCCTACATTAAGCTTTTTAGACCCTAAGGAAATACAACACGAAGCTCAATTCGAGCAAATGTGCCTTCCGAGTCACCTTAGGGAAGTTTATGGGCTTCATGGTGAATCGAGGAATGAAGCCAACTCGGAGAACATTCGAGCAGTGTTGGTGATGATTGTTCCAAAAATGTTGAAGGATGTCTTGTGACTTGCTGGTTGGATAATTGCTCTAAGTCAATTTGTGTCTAGATCGGCAAAAAGGTGTTCCCCTTTTTCAAAGTCCTGCAAAATGTCAGAAATTTTGAATGGATTGAGGAATGCCAATTGGTGTTCGATCAGCTGAAGAATACCCCAGGTTTCTGCCACTCGCCAAACCTGAGGTCGGGGAGAATCTATATCTCTACATGGCCGTCCTCCCTCAGCAATTAGCTCGATTCTTGTCTGGGAAGATCTCGAAAACCAGAAGCCTGTTTATTATGTGAGCAAACTACTTCGGGATGTCGAGACAAGGTTCCGAGAATGGAGAAAATGGCCAAGTGGGCCGTCGAGCTTGGAGAGTTCAATATAAATTATTGGCTTAGGTTAACTAGTAAAGCATAGGCACTTGTCAGCTTCATTGTCAAGTGCATTGTGCTGGAGGAAGCTAAGTCCGAGGCCAAAGAGGAAGCTGAAGCCGAGCTCGAGCGGCGACCCTTTTGGATGCTTCATGTTAATGGATCCTCCAATGCAAAAGGATGTAGAGCTGCGCCGATCCTCGCCAGCCCTGAGAATGTCGTGGCCAAGCACGCCCTGTGGTTTAACTTCAAGGTCTCCGACAACGAAGCAGGATATGAAGGACTAATCCATAGATTGAGGTTAGCCCAAGTCATGGGGTAACCTGACTTAGGACCTACAACGACTTCCAGCTCATCTTTAATTAGGTTCGAGGAGAATATGAAGCTCGAGATCCTACAATGGTGATGTACCTGCAGAAGGTGAAGAAGATTTTCTCTGCCTTCAACAAGTTTGATATTCTATATATACCTCAGGAAGAGAATATGAAGGTGGATGTTCTGTCCAAGTTAGCCAGCTCAGAATGCTCCGATCTTAGCAGAATGACTTACTTTGAAGTCCTCGACAAATCGAGCATTGATGAGAATCATGACCAAGTACTCTAAATAGAGGATGAGTCAAGCTGGATGGATCTTGTCGTCCATTACCTCAAGGAGGGAGAACTCCCATCGATCAGGAGGGTCATAGACTTAAGATCAGGCCACTCAGTATACCTTGATCTGCGGCCGACTATATAAGAGGTCTTTTACTTTTCCATACCTTAAATGCCTCCGACCTACTAAGGTCGAGTATGCCCTTCAAGAAGTTCGTGAAGATGCAAAAATCACTTGGGGTCCGACCTACTAAGGCCGAGTACTCCCTTCAAGAAGTCCGTGAAGATGCAAAAATCACTTGGGGGGTAGGACCCTAATGCATAAAGTATTGAGGTATGAATATTATTGGCCCATACTACAGGTAGATGTTGCTCAGTTTGTGAGTGTGATCAGTGCCAGAGACGCTAGTATTCATCACCAACCGATAGTGGAGTTATCTCCGATCAGCGCTCTGTGGCCATTTGCCTAGTGGGGGATGGATATTCTTGGTCTTTTCCTACAAGCTACCGGGTAGAGGAAGTTCGTTATCATCGACGTCGACTGCTTTATCAAATGGGTCGTGGCGGAACCCTTAGCTCGAATCATTAAGGAGAATGCACGAAGCTTTGTCTGGAAATCCATTATCTATTGGTTCGAAATCCTCAGGTTCTCACCACCTACAATGACCGACAAGTTAATAACGCTCGATTCAGAGAATTTTGCTTTGAACTCGGCGTTGACCACTGGCTCACCATAGTCGGCCATCACCAAGCCAATAGACGCTGAGGTTATTCATCGCATTATTTTGCAGGGCTTGAAGATCAAACTTGATCGAGCTACGAGCCTATAAGTGGATGAGCTGCCCAGTGTTCTGTGGGCATATCGAACAACACATCAGACCCCAATTGGAGAAACTCCTTTTAATCTCTCCTTCGGTACTGAAGCCGTCATTCTCATGAAGATCAGCATTCTGTCCTACTAGGTAGAGACATATGATGAGCAAGCTAATGTTGAGAACCTCCACGCTGACCTAGACCTATTAGATGTAGCCAAGGAATGATCTCGGACCAAGATGGCCGCCTATCAGCAACGAATGACCTTATCCTTGAAAAAGCTGAGGTCATCCGACATGGCAATCTCGGGAAACATACACCCAAGTGGGAGGGACCGTACAGAATTGCAGTCATCCAACCCGACACATACCGACTCAAACAATTCGATGGAACTCCAGTACCTCGGGCATGTAATTTTGATAACCTTCAAGCGTACCACTAGTAAGAGTTGTAATTTTGAACTTTGTACTACTTTATTGCTAATAATAAATAAAGCTTGTTTGTCCTGCAAAATAGCCGAGTAATGCAGGTTGGATACATCAGTGCCGATCAAGAAATCCTTGAAAGCGATGGTTTGAGTGAGATTGCTGAAGACCCCCGATCAAGATTCTCGTGGGGTTGGCTAAAATGCCGAAGTGTCGAAACACAAACGAAATATGAGGCAAGTCTTCCAAGAGACCACTGGTGGCGCCACACTCGAGCATTGCGACTCAAACGAGTCTCCCAAGAGGTCATCGATTTGCTATTCCTGTAGGCCTAGCCAAGATGCCGTATAGCCGTATCATGGATGAAATGTCGGACAAGTCTCTCAAGAGACTACCGACAGTGTCGCACTCGAACACTGCAGGTCAGAACGAGCTTCCTAAGGAGCCACCTGCTTTTTACCAGCCAAGAGTCGATGAAAGACTGAGTCAAGGCTAGGCTTGGATGGGAGGAAGCATGCTCGGCTCGAACAATTGGGCGCTAGCTATCTATAAAACCCAATCGATAGAAGATCCGGCGAGCCAAATGACCCACCTCTTTGAGCGAGGGGAACCAAGCACCGGGATGAAGAGTGAACTACAGACAAACGAATAAAGATCCGAAGAGCTAAACGACCCACCTTTTCAGGCAAAGGGAACCAGGCACCGAGATGAATAGTTGAACTTGAACAAATGACCAAAGATCCGAAGAGCCAAACTACCAACCTTTTCAGGCGAGGGAGTCGAGGTACTGGGATGAAGAGCTGAACTTCGACCTAACATTAAGGGCTGAATATCCCACCTCTTCAGGTGAGGGAATAGGGCTCCAAGATCATAAACCGAAGTACATAGCGACAACAACATGGGCATGACCCACCGACCAAAGATCAACTACGAATAGAGGGCAAGGGTATGAGTTGACCACGAATGCACCCAAAAAATCTACTCAGAAGTTCTCGACCTCATCTAGTTCGAACAAGGACTCGAAGAACTCCAACCTCCAATCGACGACCTACATGCCTACTCCTAAAAATGGCTCAAGTCTACAACCTCAGCAAAGTGATGCTGGGAATGGGGTGGTAACGTCCCCACACATAGTAGGCAGTTTATGCCTCGAACACCGACACATCGGCCCAAATGAATGACGAACTGCCGAGGCAGCCTGAACAAAGCTCAACCAATTTAGGCGCATGAAAACAAGCTATAAAACTTCTTACCGCCTAAACATCGTGGCAAACAAAGCAAGAGGTACGAACAAAAAAAATGCTTTCACTAATATTTAAAAGTTACAAAGCAAAAGCAGCTCAACAATCGAGCATTACAAGAATGAAGAAGATCCAACTATATCAGGTCCTATAGGGCCGATGACCGTAAAGAAGGTCAAACACGTCAGGGGCAGACAACTTCGACAAGGTCATCCAGCTCAGGAAGCCATCCTTCCCTTCACCCCTCTCTCCATAGTGGTGCCAAGAAGCGAAAAAAGAAGACGTACACCAGCCCTGTTGCTCGGGACTTGGTGGGGGGACCATAATGTTCGGAGGAAGGTCAGTAGCAGACACAACGACTGGGGCATCTTCATCTTGCTACACCTTGGCGGTACCCTCCTATTTTGTAGCCTCGGCCGCATCTCGCAACTCGGCCTCCTCGTCCTCAAGCAGGACAAGGCAACTGATGTCGAACTTGGGGAAGTGCCTCGTTGTCATCTGCCGACAATCATAGAAGTCGTCTACGTAGGAATCAGTGGAAGCAGAAGCAAGATCTTTCTAGAAATCCTATGAAGTCTTGTAGGTCTTCAAAGCTCGAAGGACCCTCTCTTCGGCAGAAGTGCCTGCTGAGAGGCCTTCTGCTCCTTGGCCTCGGTGGTCTAAAGTCGAGTTGCCTCGCATCGAGCGCTGTATGGGCAATACTCTAAAAGAATAGAAATTGTTTGCGATAGAATATCTTAACAGAAGGTCCATGAAACATCAACAAACGATAACCTCGATAGTAGCTCAGTAGGCCCCGTCAAAAAAGGTCATCGTGTTCCCATCCTCGATCTTATTCTGGTCGGTGGGGAGAATAATTTTCCTTACCAGATCTTGAGCCACTTTTGGCGCTATCAAAGTTGAGGTAGAAGACTTCATGGCTCAGTCAGGACAGGAGACCTCCTCCTTGGGGGTAGAGCGTGGGGGGAGGCATCGGTGCCGTAGGAGTGGATCGAGGAGTTGGCAGAATCTGTCTGGATCTACTTAGGGGCTCCAAATGGAGCCCGACTAGAGTTGCGCCCCGACCCGAGTGAGAAGGCAAGACCTCACGCGGCCTCTTGGGGAGCGACGATAAGGTGTCTGCTAGTGCCGCCTTGCGCTTGACGACGACCACCTTCCTCACTAATGATTTGTCGATCATATCTGTGGAGACAAGTGAAGTCAGAAAAAGTAGCAATCTGAAGAATCGAAATATGGAGAAACTCTTACCCTAAGGCCGAGTAGGGCTCAGCTTGATGTTGCCCAAGGTCTGCTCGGCCAACAGCTCCTGAATAGGAAGTCTTGATGATGCGCAAAGACTTCATGATATACTGCGAAGTGTCAGAGAGAGCAGGAACTTGTTTCATGATTTTATTGGGGGTTCCTCAGAAGGTGTTGAAGCCCCAGGGCTGCTCGGACAACAAAAAAGAAGCGGCCCTTCCTGCAATAAATTGGAGAAGGGCCATTCTAAATCAATCGGAACTCCTTTCGAGCCAAGATGTACCACCAATCTTGTTCGATACGGTGTTCCTTGAGGACATAGCATGCACGAATAGTGGGTTGTATACCATACATAGAAAGAAGAGGCAAAAAACCAATAATGATCCGCAACACATTGGGAACCAACTAGGCGGGTGCTAGCTGGAACCTATTGAGAAGAAGGATAGCAAAAAGAGAAAGAGGGAGTCTCAACCCAGCCTTCAGAGTCTCCCCATAAAGGCTAACCTGGGTAGGATAGCAGGCATTGTCCTTTTTCTCACCCACAGATAACCTAGAAGAGAACTTGACTGAGACAAAATAGCCTTTTCAGAATCGGTCCAAATCATTCTAGTCCAGAATGCACTCAGCGCCGAGGCTTGAAAGTCTCCGTCGGGTGCTGCTAGAGTCATCGGAACACTGGGATGAAGCCCTTTGGGTCGACGGGTTGGTGGGATGCTTTTTCTCGGAAGAAGCAGCTATGATAGCAAAAAGAAGATAAAGAGAAAGAAAAGGAGAATAAGCCAACCTATAGCAGTTTGCCGGAAAGGATAACCAATGGAAGGATCCCGGTGAAAGGATGGACAAAGAAAGAAGGCAAAGGGTCGAAGCTTCCACCGAATAGAGCTCTAAGATACAGAAAGGCGATTGCAAAGTCAGGCTTTCGCTCTTTATATAGAGCCTCTGATAGTGCTGATCTCATCGCTCGTCCATTCATCCGTTTATCAGCCGCCATGCATAAGCTCAGCGTTTGGGGGTTATGGGCTCCCATTGATCGATCCTTTTCTGAACTGCGAGAAGGAATGATTGCAGCAGTGAAAATCTCGTCCGTATGTGCGATGCTTCGAAAACAAAACTGACTCTGCAGAAGTTGTGTTTATCATTAAATGCAGTTTCTAGGAGCCCCTAGGGCTGATCTGATGGCTTGAATTTAGCTCGGCTGGCTCACCCGATAAATGATTTAACTATTTCCTTCACCTGAGTCGCGCAAGCACAGCTTGAGCTCGAAAGTGGGGGGTAAGTGATATGGCTTGGATTTTCTATCCTTAAAATCTTGCCTGACAGCTTAGTCCGTCGAATCAAACGACGACATGTGTCCAGCGAAATTAACGACCAATCAAATCTCTGAATAATTAGTGATAATTACAACACAACTCGATCTTAATCTGCCCAAAAAGGAATATCGTAATCGATTGATAGATAAGGGAAGCGTTTAATCCAAGTGCACCTGAAAGGGAATATCCTTATTGCCTCGATCAACAAATATGGATGGAGCTCAACTTGTTATATGCGGATCTCATAACCCTAATCATGTAGATTTGCATCTTCTCTTCTACAGATACAAAGGCACAGGGACCCCCAAGTACGACAAAGGAAACTTTCACCACCATATTCTAAAATGTCTACCTCTCTACTTGACTTAAGCATCAGAGGATCTCTAGCCGGACATGTCCCGGTGACCTCTTGATTATTTTCTATGGTTATTGAACAACTCCAGCGTCGTGCTATGTTTCTCCAACTCCACCGATTGGAGCAGCTCATCTGTCTGCTTGTCCACCTGTCAGGTCGAGTTTTGAGCGGCAATAGTTATTTATTTCTTAGATATAATTGAAAAATTACATTTGTTAGAGTGCTGGAAGATCTATAAAGAATTTTGTTCCTTTTTTGCGGGTTGTGCTTAACAATGTATTCTAGCAAAAATATTGCCATAAAAAAGCATCTCAATTTTTGTAGTCTGTTATATCAGCCAATTCATGTTCCTTCTCTTTTTAAATTTTTAGATGTTTAATTTGATGGTTCTCTTGAATAATGTATAGTGCTTGTCTTTAGCACCATGCATCATGCACATTGGCATCATCTAGACCTAAAGTTTGTGGCAAAATGATATGATGTCATGAATAACACCAATGCTTAGTAGAAAACAGTTTACATGTGGATCTGAATGAACTGATGCCTTTTCAGCAAGTTGTTAAGAAGAGTCGTGCAGAACTTCTTGAGAGTGGCTGCTTATGCATAGTGGACCCAACTGCTATGAAATTTAAGGTTTCACTCACTTGTAGTGCTTACTGTCAAATTCTAGAAAACAAAAGGGAGGATAATTATTTTGCGCATTAATGGATGTATGCAATTTTTCTAGTGGTGCCCTAGGATTTCAAGGATAAGATGTGGTGTTAGAAAAGGTTCTTAGGATTTTAAGTTTAAGGATGAAAGTTCAATATTGACCCAAATTTGAATTTAAGCCAGCAATACAGATGTCTTCATGCTAAGTAGAAAATGAGCTGAGGAAAGAAAGGAAGAAAGAAAAGAAATAGAAGAGAGAGGGAGGGGGCTAGAGAGGCTGAAAGAGAGGGAGATGAGGGTTGCAAGCCAACTTTGTTAAATGGCAACATTTATTTCTCAACTGAATATTCAGATGCAGCTTAAGAGTATCCATCTCTCTGATAACCATTTAACCTTTGTATACAAGATATAGCCTTATCTGATTTAAGGACCAAGCAACCAAATAAACTAGAAAAATTCAGGACCTAATTATAAGTAGGTCAAGAAACTTGATGCCAAGTAAGTAAAGTACTCACTTAGTGCTCAAGTCACTTAAAGTCCAACTTACCAGCCAAGTAACCTAATGGCTAAGTTTCTACTAGATATTAAATAAATAGAGACTCAGCACATGAAATTGGACATTTTTAGATTGTTATGTGCTCCATTGATGCTCTTAGCAGCTTGGTGAGGACTTGAGTCATCATGATTCAAATAGTACCTAGGTCTTTAACTTCATCAAAAGGCGGTAAAGTGATACAAGATAAGGGTAGCCTAATTGTTAGCTGCCATATTGATAGAGATTTCTTTCACATGGAAAGGGAAGGTCTTCTTGAAATGAGAAAAAGAAAACCATATACTTTGGTATGGCTAATTCAAAATCAATAGATTAAGAAACTCTTTGCTTCAAGCAGCCTGTATGACCTTGTTGGTTTCATTGTCTTGTTATGTAATGAATAATGAAATGTTGAATTACTCATCTCTATGATTCATATTTGTTTTCAGGTAATAAAGAACGGAGAGATGCTTGGAGTTTCACATCTCAGAAACAGAAGAGTCTTGTCGAATGGGTTTGCTTCACTAGGAAAGGAGGAGTTGCAGGTTTGTGATCCTTCAGTTAGTTCATTGTTTATCTTTTGCTGCTTAGAGTATTAGCTACCTACGAACACACATTGGACTTGGCAGTTAATGTATAGTGATGGTGATAAAGCATTTGGAACATCAGCTGAACTTTGCATTGATGAGAGGCTAAGGATCGCAACAGATGGAATTATAGTTGTCAGGTATTGACTTAATCACTAGAATTTGAATATTCACAGGATTTGATAATTTTGGTGTTGATAATTGAACTCTCTATGCTACAGTTGCTTCATTTTGCAAAATCCTACCTTAGCTTAAATTTTTTTAGTCGAAGTGTTTATTTATGTTAGTAACTTTTTTTTTTAAACTTTAGAACAGGTTATGAGCATGCATTGAATTCTAACACCATTCATGAGAATGTATTGACCAAACTTGGAGATGATATTTTCCTTATGCCTTGTGAAATCCAGCAGTCTAAATGAATGCTAAGATTATAATTTAATTATATCCTAAAGATAGTGGAACATATGATAGTTTTGTTGTTTAATTGTAGGATGCATAAGATGTGCTGAATAGTTAATAGGAAAATACATGACTTTTTTTAGTTTAAAGGGATTTTGGGCTTTTCTTCAATACTATGGGCTAAGGTAGGGTGAACTGGTACCGGTACCCATGCTGGTACGCCACCAGTTCGGTATGCCACTGGTTCGGTATCATACTAACACACGGTACGCCACCGACACACCTATTTTTTTTGTTTTTAATATTTTTAATATTTAATGAAATGTAATGATTTTTTTTTGGTTTTTGAGATTTTAACTTTATTTTGATACTTCTTGATGTTTTTATTAGGGTTAATATCCTAATTTGATGTTTTTATCACTCGATACACCTTAAATGATGCTTCGTGGTCCTAAATACACCATAATTATATCATGAAAAGCAATTAAAGTAGATCAAGCAATATATTTGTAAAGAAAATTAATGAAATACAAAATATATAATTAATTAGATGTATTTAAAGTACAACATACATACCGACTTTTAAGATCTGATGGAGTATTGATGTCTCTTCTAGATGTTGAGATCATTAACATAATTAAAGGGCACATTAGACCACCGCTCTAACCACATGATGTTGTAATCCTGTATACTTATCCCATAATATATACATTTTGGGTCATAATTATTCCTAGATCTCTCGCTGAAGCTCTAGCTTTGAAAATCATTATCTGTTTGATAATACGGTTGTGGAGCCCATTCAAATATATTGGCAGCAAAATCTGATCCGCAAGGTGTTTCGATTGTGTAGGGTAGTAGCTATTTGAAGACGTTGCCTCAAATGCACTATATCTATATCCGTATGGGTCATAAGCTACTTGTGGCTGTAGGTAAGAGGATCCAACATATGACTCAGTACCTGATATGTTTATGGATTCTATTTCACATGCGAAGTCATTTGCAGTTGCATCATAACCTTCCAAATGATCTCAAAAAGTCCTCCTATATGCAATCGTATCCTCGCGGGCTCTACCAGCACGTGCACCACGGTCACTATCCTATGTGGCATGTATAAACTGGGACTATTTGGTGAATTGAAGACCATATTGGCATTGTCTTATAAACGGTAGTCTTATGTCCGCTGTTCTCTAGCCACTAGATTGATGATCATCAGAACTGTCATTGCCACTTGCTGCTCTTCTTGATCTTTGAGTCTGAGTGAACTGATTCCTTCACTCTCCATTAGGGCTATAGTTGTCTTTTTCTTTCAAGCTGTGCTGGGTAGTAGTCTCCTTTTCCTTTGTTCCCCTCTCTACTTGACTATGTTAGGACGATGGAAAGTACCCTTTTGAGTGGATTGGATAGCGTGATGGTCTTGTCGAAATATCACTCGATCATCTTGAGGAGGATGTATCGGACATGGAGCCTTCTGATGATCAGCTTCCTACTGACCCATTTGGCTGATCGGTCGGATGCAAACGTGGATTGTTACGTTCTACCTATTGTGCAGCATCCACCCTAGCCTTCCTGACTGCAAAACTGATTGATCGAGGAGGTGATCTTGGCTTGTCAAGCTTGGCTCCTGTTGTCGGCCCACAAGCCATTCCATTATGGGATTCTCATCCTGAACAAAATCATTATGGAGTGGATCCGTATTCTTCAGCTCCACTTCTGAATATACTTTAGCCTCAATCTCAGATTGTAGTGGACATATATAAGGTTAAGGTACTTATGTCAAATGGTTTCTCTATTTGTTATGGATGAGGGTGAAGGTGGACCAATTATGCTCACAGCTACTCGAGGAGACTGTCTGGGCAAGGATCCGACTGACTAGCTGCCTAAGAGTTTTTGCTAACAGACCAAAATGAATCCACCATTTAGTTGCAAAAGCATTTAAAAAAAATTATTTATAAAATAGTATCATATTAATAATTATAAACTATTAAGTAATAGTTATATTTGATATCTAATATACCTAGATTCATAGATTTTTTACTTACGACGGCTGTCGAGACTTCAAAGCTTTATCATTGCCCTCCCTAAATATTTGTTTGTAGAAAAGGGATGTGTTATATGTTAATAATTGAAGATATGAGTTAACTTACACATGCCACTTAAATTAACTTACGTCTTGTTGATATAGGGCTACAACTTCTAGATTATGCTCCATCTTGTAGATCCCACGGCGTAGGGTGGCTAGAAGTTCCTCGTTCAATTTGAAATAAGGTACAGTGTAGTGGAATCTCGGGTTCAGGTAGTAAGCTACCAAAAGAGTTTGCAATTGTTTTAGTAAAATATACACAAGTATAAGAGTAGTCAAATTTTCAATCTTGTTGCTTACCAGCTAGATGCAACTTTCTACCCATCTGGTAGTTCCACCTCTGCTCAATGATATCAATGTACTGCTGGGCATGTTTTGAATTTGCCTTCCTGATCTAAGCCTTTGCCCGCTTCTTCATATGATGTAGGAAGCCCATCTTGGGAATTTCTCACTGTCCATGGCCCGAAACGCTTCATACAATGGCTTGATAGCCTTCACTATCTTCTTGACTCGCTGCTATAACGTCTGCCTCATCACCAAGCTCTCTGTGTGGCTCCTTTTAGTATCGACTCTCGTATATCCTCTCTCCTGCCACTTGGCACTGACAAGCATCTGATGTAGGCCTACTTTCCTCTTAAGGAGGCTATTATGTGCAATGTAGTTAGTAGCAAATCATGTGACTGTTAGTTTCAAGATCTCTCAACTATGTACTTCCTCGTTAGTGATAGGATCCATGTATGGTTATAAAAAACTTGGTGATGGACTGGGCTATCTCCACTGTCTGTTGTATCATGTGAATCTTCCCAATCTCCATCATGAGGTCGATACAACGTGCCGCATTTAGGATCTAGAAAATGAGTGACCATCTCTCCATCAAGATCTTGCTAGTGACCTTGCACTGTGGCTCATTATCAATGATGACCTGCATGATATTCTCCACTCCTATTTGATAAATCATCTCCATCAATCCAAAGATGTTCGTGGCATAATGCACCTGAGCGGAAGTATCAACTGACTTTTGGAAGAAAATTCTCATGTCATAGTATGTCAGAAAGTTGATGCTCCACTTGCTAGGATTGGTCCAACCATCACACATCATTGTCAGTTTATATGTGGGCAATTTGCTCTGGTATAGGATCTACTTTTGTAGATCTTGTTGTTGTTAAGGAGCTCATCATAGATGTCCTTGGTACTGAAGGATCAATACTTAGACTGGCAACTTGTAAGGAGGAAATGGTATACTTATAATATGTGTTGCCTACCACCCTCATTTGGATGTGGCGGAAGTAGAACCAAGGTGTAATAGCTTGCCACGTCCTTTTTTCCCCACTTCAATATGGTGCCAATTTTTTGTTGCTTCTAATCCCTACTAGAGAAGGCATGCGGATGTAGGTCATGGATGTTGGCTTCTTGTGAAAACTCTTTGGAGGATTCTTCCTATTGCCAAAAAGCCTGTAGCATAGAGGCAATAGGGCGACCACCTTTGCTGACGGCCTCAATGACTAAAGTGGTCCTTCTGAACTCTGAATTTGCCTTGTCAGTCCTAGAACCAGAGACCGACTCATATTGAGTGCCTAAACTGAGCGC
Source organism: Phoenix dactylifera (assembly GCF_009389715.1). Lineage (NCBI taxonomy): Eukaryota > Viridiplantae > Streptophyta > Magnoliopsida > Arecales > Arecaceae > Phoenix > Phoenix dactylifera. Next base: position 5,076,625 of record NC_052400.1, read on the forward strand.
TATGCTTAGCCACCTCATCCTGCTGCCACGAGTCATTTAGGCTCGTTTGGATGGCTTTTGGAGCTGTGCCTTCTCGTCATTTAGAATGGAGGTCTCCTTTGATAGGAAGCTGGCTCCGCTACTTGGTGATCCACCTCCACCCTCTTTTAGGCAGCTCTTTTCTTCACTGCTTTGAAATCAGCGAAACGATTCTTCATCAGTTGCTGGATCTTCTATGTGTATTTCCGACACATGGATACATCGGGGTAACCACTAGTCAAGTGCTTCTTCAACCTAGTTCTCCTCCTTTGAACTCTGTGCTATAATGGTTTCACCTCTAATCCGTGGTTATCTACCCAATATCATGCTCAGGATCCTTCTCGGTGGATTTATTCATTCATGCAAGTTTGCCAAGCATGTCAGTTTATTAATTATTTAAAAATAATAAAATTTTGCTATGATGAAAAATATATTTTCTACTTCAAAAAACTACTTCTGAATTATATATAAATAGTGCTAATTTTTCATATTTTTATATTAATTATACATTTTTGATAAATTTTAAATTAAAAATATTTAATTAAAAAATCAGAACAATATTTTTTTAGTTTAGAAAATACTTCTAAATTATCCATATATAGTACTAATTTTTTATATTTTTGTATTAATTATAAATTTTTAAAATTTTTATATTTTAAAAAAAATAAATTTAAAAATTTAAAAAATTAATTTGAGCTCAGATTCATGGAGCATATACCTTGAATGCTACATGTATTTTCTCTACCCGTGGCCATTGTATACATAATTGTGCCCAAACTTGAACACTGGACACCAAATTTTGGTTGAGAGTTGGTTGCATAATCCTAAGCAAGCTTGTAATTTTGTAGTTATTTTTTTGGCTATTATTTTATTTTTTAAATTTTTAATCCAAAAATATATTTTAATTAAAAAAATATAAATTTAATGAAAATTAAAGATTTATGTCATTGTGTAGATCATCCATAGATCTACAACATTATATGAAATCATGCCAAAATCAAAAATTTCAGTATGACTTCTAATTTTTTTAATTTTCTTCTCGATTTTTGGCCTAACAAGAAAAAATAAGAAAGAAATAGAGAAGGGGAGAAGGACAATACGTCAGGGTTTTATCTTACCTTCGATTGTCAAAACCGGTTTTTTTTTGGATTTTGGGGGGATTTTATGAGGGAAGAATGAAGAGAAGAGGCATGAGAAGGCTTGAGAGCTTCTCATGCTCTATCTTAAATGATTAAGGGGAGGGGGGGGATCCATGGCTGAACTGGTGTAAACCGGGCAGTTTGCACCGGTTCCACTTTGAATCGCTCGGTTTAGAGTGGTTCACATAGATTCAGATGGATTTACCATTTTTAGGCGGGGCGGGGTTGTGACAGTTCCCTCCTGATTTGATTCGGTATGCTCTGAGTTAGACTGTTTGTGGTAGTATGACAAACCATGCTATAGGCCTTGACCCATATTCTTGAAGCTAGTTTACAATGCACTGGTTAAAGCGAATTTTGTCATTTTTGCATTTAATGTGGTCGCCATAATGGTATAATAGGACAAGTGAAAATTGTTATGGTATCATATGCTTATGAATTATGGGCTTTACGATTGTGGTATAATTCATGATAACCTAAGGATTTGAATGTTATATTTCCTTCATGATTATAATCGTAAAGCCTGTAATTCATGACAACCTTAGGATTTGAATATTATATTCCCTTCTCTATCTTTCTCTATTGTTTCTTCTTCTGGTATATGTTCAATGTTTCTTCTTCTTTGATGTCTTAGGAATTAAAGGCCTAGAGCCACACCTTGAACTGACTGCATACAACTTTTGAAATCAGTTACAAGATTATGAAGATCTACGTGTAGGAATCTAGCTTGCAATTAGAAAACATGTATAGAAATCTATATGTGTTTAATCCATGAAAGTGAAGCAGTCTATGGAATGTGCTAAGTGCTGTTAAACATCGTCTAGGTGACATGCATTGGTACTAATATATGAGACTTTTCTAACTAGACTTTGGGAGTAATATTTATGTATAAAATCAAGGTTTGGCGAATACTATTTCTTTTTAAAAGACAATTTTGACTTAGAGACTAGAATCAAGGTTTTGGACTAGGGTTGGGAAATCAACTTTTTTTTTCAAGGAAATGGAACTTTTAAGTTTTTTTTCCCCTGAATTCAAATAAGGGGTACTTCCTTATCTACATGTAATGTCCTTAGTAAATGAAAATAGAAACAAAAAAGAGGATAGTTACTTAAATGATGTTACGGGTAGATAAGCCTCTTTATTTGTCTCTTTGTTGATCCTTTTTTTTTTTAAACCCACATGGCCTAGCACCTCATCCGCCTAACCGATCTAAGGGAACTGACCCAGGGTGGAACTGACCTAGTGGGGCTCCCATGTGGAATCACCTCTCTCCACCTATAAATGGGTGAAGAACAAGAAGACCTATAAATATGCCTCCTCCATGCCTTTGGATCTAAGCTTTGGATCAAGTCTTTCAGATCAAGTATTGTTTTGATACCTTGAACCACTAGCCACAAACCTAAGGTTATCATAAATTATGGGCTTTACGATTATTCTAGCTGTATTTTTTTTGATAATTTTGAATTGTTCATGGTCCTGTCCTACCTTCAAATCATTTATCATATTCTTGGTCAACTTGTGAAATTATATAAATCCCTTAATTGATATTTTTATACTCATTTATCTGTATATTTTGTTGTCATTAGAAGCTATTCCATATGTTAGTATGTGATTGAAGTTTTATAACAAAATATGTCATCTGATATTTATGAGAACATTTTCAAATATAAAAAAATTATCATAATTGAAGAATGTGAGGGGACTGTAACTAGTTGGTATATGAGCGGCCTCACTTGAATTTTGATGAGGAACCTTTATCTGGGTGATATTTGTTGCCTTATATGGATTATCAATGAGGATCTATGTGAAACCCCAGCAACTTGGTATATGAAGGATCTCACTTGAATTATCATGAGGAGTCTCTGGCTAGGTCCTATATGTGGACACTTGGCCAAGTGGTATGAGCGGACTTTGAGAATGTAAGTGACCTCGTCAGCATTAAAAATGAGAATAATGAGGGTCTCATTCGAATTATTGGTAAGGATATGAGTTTCCTTGCTTGCATTTGCAAAGAGGATATTAATAGTCTCGAGGGTACGACTGAAACTTTATAAGATAATCAAATTTTATGAAATATCATAATTTGATGTAAAATATGTTTTGACTACTTTCTCCCTGTTGGATTATTTTTGGAATTTTCATTATTGAAGTGATTCAATGAACCTTTGCCTGAACTTTCAGGGAATATATGACTTATGATCTAATATGACTCACTTGAACTTTTCTTGACAATCATGTGTTTTGACTCTTTGCAATTGTGTTCATATTGAAGCTCTTGATTTCACTTTATTTCGGCGGACCTACACTTGAATTTCTAGTGATAATTTGATTTGTGTGATAATTTGAGAGTCAAGTGTTTTTCGGCGAAAATCAAAATTCTTGGCCATGGTAAAAATATGATCTTTGTAGCTCATCTTATCTATCACATGATTTTTTAGAGGGATAGGTGAGTGACTCTCATGGGCCTTTTGAAGAGGAGGTCTCGATTACTTGAAGTTGCCTTTTTGGGGCTAGAGGCTAGTAGAACGACATCGAAACATAGTTTCTCATTTGTTTTGATATCTTCAAAGTATAGTAATTTGTATTAGAGAACATATTTAAGTTGCAAAGTGGATTTTGTCATAAATGTGTTAGGTTATAACATATTTTTGGTTGTGTTAGTTGGATTGTTTGGTTTCTTTTGAGGATCTTGAATTTTAATGATGTTTTAATCAATTATTATTGGTCACGCCTTGGCATTTTATCAAAGTTGAAATTTTGGGCTGTGATGCTACGTGCTATGTTTTGGACCATCTATCTTCTAATATTATTCCATTTCTTTTTGTCCTTTCAGATTTAAACTTCCCTAAAAGATATGAAATTCTTTCAAGAGTATAGTAATGTTTTGGTTTTCATGTATGCATGTTCCTATTGTGCATTGCCTAAATGAATTTGAAACAAGGGCTGTAATAGGTTTAGGTCTGGACCAGGTCAAGAATGACTTGGACCAAACCCAATATGTTTCAAGTCCTAATCAAAGGTGCAAACCCAGCACAGCAGTTTATGGGGTCAGAGTAATTCAGGTCCATGGGAGTTTTGCTAGACCAAATGGGTAATTTGAACTAGGTTGGATTAATCATGACTCTAGCCCCGACCCTAGGTTGGAGTGTTCCCATCTAAATGGAACAATTTAACAAACATGAAATGTGAGTGTTGTCTATAGATTGAAGAACACACATGGTAAGGCAGATGAAGTGCATCTTCTGATGGATCTATTGATTTGAAGGGCCAACATTGGCAAAAGAAAATTCTTGGGGTGCGGAAATTCTACTGCTTGGGCCCCGAAACATTGGAAACTTCCCGACATTGCTTTGCATGTGGCCTCTTTCTTCTTACACTAAATCTCTTTCAACATTAAGGACCAGACATCTCTAAATTTGGTGATAGCGCTAGCTTTTTGCAAGGCCCAAGACTCATACTCCCACAATACTTAAGCAAAAGAGTGGGATGGTGGCTATACTAGAGGCATAAGATGGAGGGTAAAGGTGAGGGAAAATGGTTGGAGATGACCAAGGAGGGATGGTGAGTGGAAAAGGAGAAGGCCAGAGATGAGCTGTAGACGGAAAGGGTTTAGGTGAAGAGTGGAGCCATGGATGAGGACTGAAGTGTAGTGGAGTGGTGGCAAGGGCTAAGTTTGACTGATAGGAAGGGAAGAGTAGCAGAGGTGTGGAATAGAGCCATAGATGGCAATTGATGTAGAATAGACTGCTGATTGTGAGGCCAAGTTAGAGTGGAGCTACCCTTGTAGAAGGTGGAAGCAAGAGGAAGAGAAGTGAGAAAGAATATGATGGAGCAAGAGTTTGGTGTGTAATGGATTCATGGCTCTTAGATTAGGACCATTTAAGTTTATGCGGGATTTTTGGGTGGAATCAGATCAGCATAGATCTTCTGTTCTGAGTTGCATGCTTTGAATAATGTTAGGCCTGAATAATTCACAGAATGGTTGATTCGATCATTTCTAGGGTTAGTAAAAATGAAAAGATCTGAAAAATTATGGAAATTATCTATATTCACATAATTCTAAAATTATCAAGGCTCAAATCAAGAGAAAGATGCTATGTGCAATAGTTGCTTGTTTTGCATAGGGCAAGCATAAAAAGATGGGTTTATGATCAGAACTAGTATGCCCTCATATCACATCCTTTTCTTGCTGGTGTTGGTTGCTTGGTATAGCCTATAAATAATTCCATAGATCATGTTAATATGCATAACGTATGTTTGTTACTGTTGCAAGTTCAGGATGGTAACCTATTGTTTTGATACAACTGAGCAAAATGAGTCTTATTTTCATTGTTAATGAAATGGCTAATATACAAATGACTTTGTTGAATTTTTTTTTTGGGGGCAATGTTTCAAAGTCTTATTTACTATTGAAGAGAGGTTAAATCATATATGATTTATCCTATCTTCGTATGTGATTTCCACAAACTCTTCATTGGCATGAGTCAAGGTTCGCGGTACCGATGGTACCGACGTACCGGTCGGCTCCGGTAACGGTACGGTACCGGTGCCGAACCGAGCCGAACCGATGGGGCACATTCGGCCTGGTTTCGACCCCATCGTCGTTTTTTTTTTGGAGTTCTTTCACTTTTGGATTTTTTTTTTATGTTTTTATGTTTAGGTTTAAGGTTAAAAGTAGATGATGCAACTTATTACTTCCAAATGATTCTAATAATGAGATGAAGAACATAAAATATTTTCAAATTAAGATACAATCAATTACATACATTTAAAGCACTCTCGAATATCTAAAATCGGGTTGAGTGGCACTTTAAAAAGTGCCCCAGTGTGGCACTTTTGAAAGTGCCAGCCTCTGGCCAGCGCTGTGGCATTTTCAAAGTGCCACAATGCTGGCACTATTTTTCAGAAGCGAACCGGTACGAACCGGCTCGGTTCGCACCGGTTCGAGCTCATACTGGTGCGAACCGAGCGGTTCGCACCGGTTCACACATGTACCAGTGCGAACCGAGCCGGTTCGCACCGGTACGAGGCTCAAACCAAACGGTTCCGACCCATATTGGGTCGGAACCGTTTTATACCCCTGTACCGGACCGGTGCGGCTCGGTACCTGTCCGGTACGGGCTGAACCGACCGGTACAGGTCGGTTCAGCAGACCTTGCTACATCTTGCAAATGCTGTACACAGCTGTCTTGAAATCTTGTTTCACAGAGAAACTTTCAAACTGGAACATATGATTGCCCTTGAATTTTCAATTGTTAGAAAATGTTATATACGGTGTAAAACTGTAAATAATATCCAAATCATGTATACAGATGTCAGCTTTATGCAAGCTCTTTAGTTTCTTAGAATCTTTGAAAATCATGTATAAAGAACTGTTGATTGAAGTTTCTTTATCTTTTTCCTATTTTTTCGTTGGTTTGGGGTAGGGGGGACCCATCCGAAGCAAATTATCCAGGTCCAACCAATTGGGATACAACAGCCGAGACTTAAACCTACAACCTTCCCAGGAGAGGGGGGGGGGGTGTGGACCTTTCGGGCATTGTCCTTCACACTTAGTCTCATCATCCTTTTGTGTTTTTAAGCAATCCGCATCTAATTGCCTGTTTAATTGAAGTCCACTTGTATATTCTATGATGCACAAGGGTTTAATTTTCTCTTTCGATTTAGCTATTAGGATCACTTTATTTGACCCTTTAATGTAAATTTTGCAAAATTTATATGGTTCATATTTTGAAAATTGTGGATCCTGAACCTTCCTTTTGCATTTGTTTATTTCAGCATGGAGATTTTGCGCCCTCAAAATGTAAATGGTTCATCACAGACATGTTTGAAAGGAAAAATTAGGATAACCACCCGTTGTTTATGGCTTGATAAAGGAAAGCTGTTAGATGCACTCTATAAAGCTGCACATGCTGCACTTTCAAGCTGTCCAGTGAGCTGTCCTCTGGCTCACATGGAACGGATTGTATCTGAGGTATTAAGGAAAATAGTGAGGAAATACAGCAGTAGAAGGCCTGAGGTCATTGCAATTGCTGTGGAGAACACCGTTGGAGTTCTGTCTGAAGAATTGAGAATCAAATTATTAGGAAAATCTCATGGTCGGTTTGGGCTATCTGCCCTTAGTCAACAAGCTAACATTCATTTGAGGAAGGATTCAAGCAGCAAATTTGACGAAGACACTGACTCTACGGACGTCACAGAGAACCTAACAGAAGATGAATCCGAAGGTACTATTTACACTGAATTACTTGGCTTTCCAGTTGATAAACTTGCACACGTCAGGTGTTTATTATGTGATTAATAAAATATAACCACTTAATTTTCCTAATAAATGAGCAATATATATGAGGGACCTTTTTGTCATTATACTGAATGTTCTTTTGGTAGATTTAGCTTCTACATATTAGACCTTTAGGACTATACAGCATCTCATGTATCTTATGACAAACAATGTCAGTAATTTTGCTTGCTTAAATCTTTAGCTTCTTGAACAATACTGATCTCTATGCTTGTGTAGGTGATAGTTCCGATCTTGAGCAACCGAGAACTGAGGATGCAATTACAAACAACCTAGAAGAGTCATCTTCACATGCCTCTACAAAATTAGGAGATCTCTTGAAGTCACTCAAGCGGTCTTCAGCTGTCCAAATATCAAAAGTAGCAAATGGTTCTGTTTTAGAAGAGCATTTAAAATTTAGTAAAGATGGAAAAGTGGGCAGCAGGGAGAACATAGAACCATCAGATCCTAAGGCAGGGACATCTAAACCTGCTAGGAGGAACAAATGGAAGCCTGAAGAGATTAAACAATTAATAAAAATGCGTGGCGAATTGGATAATAGATTCCAGACTGTCAAAGCTAGAATGATACTCTGGGAAGAGATATCTGTGAGCATGTTGAAGCATGGAGTAAATCGTACTCCAGCACAGTGCAAGTCTCTCTGGGCATCACTTGTTCAGAAATATGTGGTATCTCTTCAATCTCTGAAGACTCATCTTTCATGTATACATGTATAATTCTGGTTTCATGCACGTAGATGAGTAATCTACATGAGAGAACTGTTTGACTAATTGTTGAGTAGATGATGTCAGGTGAGAGCTCACTGCATGAGGAGGCAGTGTTTTTAGTTCTTGGTTTGTTAGTAGTCATGGGTTGGGGCAATTTGCTCCCACATTCTTGTCAGAGTCAACATGTCATCGTTTCTTTGTTTTTATAATATATTCAATGCAGTTTTGCTTTGAGACATCGTGGAATTGGTTCTGAGAGAATGTCAGGCATTTATGTCCCTGGAGAAATTTGTTTGCTGATTCCCTCTACTTTGTCCAATACTTTTATGTCATCCATCTACTTCTATTGTCTTGCATTAAAATAATGATGTAAGGATAGCTGGTGGATCATATCTGCATTTGGGAATTGTGGAGAGCAGATAGGCTTGACCTGCAAGAATTTACTGAGCTGTTTCCTAGATACCTTTTAATCCTTCTTAATGTACTTTTTCAGATTTTATGTTTCTATGGAGCGTTTGTTGTTTTTGTAGTATCATAAAATAAACCTCATTGCCTTCTCAGAAGCCTTTATGTCAATGCTAACTTAGAAATCTCAAGTGTTACATCATGATTGAATGCACAGGACCATTAATGTTATTTTCTGACTTGGTGTCTTCTGGATGCCTGGTTACTTCATGGTTGTCTTCCCTCATTATAAATGTTGTTCTTTGTATACATGGACATATGCTAACTATGGCTTGGAGCATGTTTCTAAATTCTTTTTATGCTTACTGAAACTTCATACGTGGAGCACTTATTGATATATGTAATTCACTTATGTACTTGCGTTTCCCCTTTTTACAGGACTGTAAGAGTAACGAGAATAGCAGAAAATCTTGGCCTTATTTCACCTCCATGGACGAGATTGTGTCTGTACACGAAGAGGCAGCAAAAAGAATGGGAGTAAACCAACCATTGAAAGTTTAGAACACTTTGTGGATAAGTGTTTATTATTTAATTGGTTACACTCAATACGAGGTGTGCAAGAATATTATTATCAGAAGACCAGCATGGTAGGTCTATTAGATGACAGTACAGAAACATGGACGTCTTTCAGGTTATTGCTTATCGGGCTTCGATGAAGCCCCAATATATACCCGGAAGGTGGTTTATTTTCTGAAGCCTTGAAGAGGAAAGGAAGAAGCTGAGCTAAGATCCTCCAGTTCAGTTGTATCAGCAGCTTTCAGTGAATGTTGTACCAACATGATTTTATTTGTTTACCAAAATTTTGTTCTCTTTGTAAAATTGTTCTAATTTGTTCACGAATATCATGCCGTTATGTGGAAACATACCCTCTCATGTTCCTCTAGTGGTTATTTGTTAAACTGTGAGAGATGGAAAATAATGATTCTTTATATATATATATATATATATGTATATATATATATGTATATATATATATATATATATATATATTGTATTAGCCCAAATTTTAATTTTATTTATTTAGTTTTCACGAGCTTTGCCATGTTTCAATTGTTGTATGGTCGTCTAGGTCAATCATAATTCTTTGGATTGTGAATAACGGACCAACTAGTGTTATTTATGATAATAAATGTTGAATTAAATCAAATATTTTAAAATTTTGATAACCAAATTGGTTAATGGCCAAGTGGTAAGCATCCGTGCACAAGTAAGGGAGCAAATATGGAAAAGTTCCTAAAGAAAACAAACCATGACAAGTGTTATGCATCCAGCATAGGAGCAAATATGGATCCAGCGCAAGAGCAAGCATTGAAAGGCTCCTCAAAGAAGGAAGGAAGTATGAACGGCCAAGATGCAATAAGCCAAAGAATCAAAGGAGCACAAGAAGACGCGAAGGAAATTTTCTTCTTTTGACGTGTCTGAGCCTATATAAAGGGCTCTAGGGATCATTTCAAACTACAATAAAAAATTTTTCTTCCTAAGAGTCTAGATAAAAAGGGCTCTAGGGATCATTAGGGAGAAAAGAAATAAACAAAATTTTTCTTATTCTCATAATTTTTCTAAGTTTTTTTTGAGTTATCTGTAAGCGGGAAGATGCACTTTTTTCTTTACTGGAGGCGCACTGATGGAAAAGATGTGGTCTGTATTGGGTCGTCGTATCTCTAGAATATCTGTGCCGCAGATCCGTGCGTGGGGGGCATAAATTTTTGGGGGGCATAAATTTTTCTAGGATAACGCATCAGCGTGCTTCGATCCACAGACCATCTTCTCTCTCTTTCTTTATTTAATTATTATATTGTCAAGTTAATTATTTGCTAGTTTATTCTTCTTATTTACTGTTTTTGAATATTAGAAATATTTATTTATCAATTATATTTGTGCATCTAGGCTAACAATCACTAGATTTTAAATTGCAATATTTATTATATATTTTGCTGCATAATTGTAAATTGTTATATTTTAACTGTTATATGTTTATGCTAGCTTTATTTTAGTACTTAATTTTCCAAGCAAAATATTAGATTACTTAACCTCCAAGAGATTTATTAATACCTCCATTTAGACTCCTCACGGAGTAATTTTCAGATTCCATTCAAACGGAAATTCGGAAACTAATTAATTCATAGGAGCTAGCTTAATATTGCACTTAGGATGAAATAAATTGAACGATATCTAGTGAAATTTTCTATTGAATAACAATATCTAAGAAAAGCTTGTCAAAAAGGCATACGTGCCTAAGAAAGGTTGGTACTTAAGTGAGTCAAGTGCTCCACTATCGATCTGAAGCTGATCTGGTTGTTATTCTTTGGATTTTTTTAACTAGACATCTAAAGTTCAAATTAGATATCAGTGCAATATTTTGACATAAACCTTCTCATTTTTACAGGTGTTAAAACTGTGTTAAGCTACAAATTAATGACTTTCCACACATCTGAAAATCTTAGTGCTAAACCTGAAAAGTTTGATGGTCAAAACTTTAGAAGGTGGCAGAATCAAATGCGGTTCTAGCTCACCACCCTAGGCTTGATCTCCGCCATTGGTGGGTCTAACCCATCTGCTTCACGATCTGCTACTCGCAACAACCCAAATCCTACTCCTTCCTCTTCTCAAACTGATGCTGTCTCCTCCACTAGGACTCTAGAAGAAACCAACTACCACTGTCTTCATAGAATCTTAGGAGCTATTTCTGATAGGCTTTATGATATTTATTATATAGCTAAGAGTGCTAAGGATCTCTGGGATACCCTAGAAAATAAATATGGACTTGATGATGCTGGGGTAAAGAGATTCAAAGCCTCTGACTTTAGCAAGTTTAAATTTGTTGATTCCAAACCTATGAATGATCAAATTCATGAATATGAAACCTTGATTCTTCAACTCCAGGCAAATAGAATCCACTTAGATGAGTCTTTCCAAGTTGCCTGTATTATAGACAAACTTCCCTCTACCTGGTCAGACTTTGCCAAGACTTTGAGCCACACCCAAGGTGATCTGTCTCTAACCCAAGTCCTAAATTCTATTAGGATTGAAGAACAACATCGTCTTAGAGAAAAATCCCAATCCTCCAATCCTTTGCCCAACGTCAACAATGTTGAATCCAAGCCCAAATCCAAAAATCAGAATCGTTCTTTCTATCCCAACCACAACAAGTCCTTCAAAAAGAAATCATTCAACTATAGAAACTTCTTTCAGCCCAACAACAAAAAACCCAACTTCTCTTAGAACCAGAAGAAAGAGAAAGAAGGAGAATCTGTTCGTTGTTGTTTTCTGTAGTCGGACCAACCATATGGCCAACCAATGTTTCTACAAGATCACTACTCCTCGTCAACCTAGAAGTAAGGGTCCTGCTACTTCTGACGCCCAGGCCAACATGGTAACCTGTGGGGCTGACTCCTCTGAGACTGCTATCAGGTCTGTTTCCTTCATACCTGAAGTTAACATGACGCAATTAACACTTGACTGGTGGATTGATACCGGAGCTAGTATACATGTTTGTTCTGATCGCTTCTGGTTTTAATCTTATCAGATCTCATGTAGAGGAACTGTGACCATGGGTAATAATGCTGTGGTGCGCGTGCTTGGAGTGGGACGAGTGGATCTGACACTTACCTCTGGGAAGATCCTCACTCTGCAAGGCGTGCACCACGTTCCAGACATCCGTAGAAATCTAGTTAGTGGATCCTTGCTTGTCCAACAAGGATACCGAATTATTTTTGAATCAAATAAAGTTGTAGTAACCCATGGTGTCTCTTTCATCGGAAAAGATTTTCTTTGTGATGGGTTGTTTAAACTCAATGTATTTATTTCATCTATGAATGAATATTCTATTGTTCTTCGTATTGACTCTCCTGTTGTCGGCAAAGTAGGTTGGGACATGTAAACTATAGTTCAATTAAAAGATTAATGCACTTGAATTTAATCCCAAAATCAGAACTTAAGAATAATGATAAATGTGAGATATGTGTAAAGGCCAAATTATCTAAAAAATCCTCACACTCTATAAGTAGAGATTCTGATCTCCTTGAACTCATACATAGTGATTTATGTGACTCAGGAAGAACCTCAAGGGGTGGAAACAAATATTTTGTAACTTTCATAGATGACCTTTCTAGATACTGTCACCTCTATCTTATCAAAGCTAAAAATGAGGTCTTAAATAAATTCAAAGTCTATAAAGCAGAGGCTGAAAACCAACTAGATAAAAAGATTAAAATCTTTAGGTCTGATAGAGGAGGTGAATATATCTCATTTGAACTGACCCAATTCCGTGAAGAATATGGGATAATTCATAAAGTGACAGCTCCTTATTCACCTCAATCTAATGGAGTAGCTGAGAGAAATAATAGAACCTTAATGGATATGGTTAACTCTATGTTAATTAGTTCAAGAGCACCAGAAAATCTTTGGGGGGAAGCACTAGTAACTGCATCTTATATCTTAAATAGAATTATATTCAAACATAATGATAAAACTCCATATGAAATCTGGAAATATAGAAAACCTAACTTAAAATACTTAAAAGTGTGGGGGTGCTTAGCTAAAGTAAAAATTCTAGAAAATAAAAGAAAGAAAATTGGACCCAAAACAGTAGATGCAATATTTATAGGATATGCAATTGAGAGTAATGCTAATATATTTTTAGTGTTTAACTCTCAAATAAATAAAATTAATAACAGCACCATAATGGAAGCAAGAGATGCAATCTACTTTGAAAGTATATTTTCTTTTAAAACAAGGATAAATGATCAAATAAATACCAATAATAATTTAGGAACTAGTTCTAGCAGAACCAGATTTAGAGAAGAAGAAGAAAAACAAACTAAACTTAGAAGAAGTAAAAAAAGTATAGTTAAAAAGAACTTTGGAGAAGACTACTACACATTCCTAATAGAAGACTCTCCTACTTCTTTAGAGGATGCCTTGAAATCTCTAGATGCTCCCTTCTGGAAAGAAGCAATAGATAATGAAATGCAATCCATAATCCAAAACCACACTTGGGAATTGGCAGACCTACCCCCAGGAAGTAAACCCATAGGGTGTAAATGAATTTTTAAGAAGAAACTTAGGCCAGATGGAACTGTAGACAAATATAAGGCTAGGTTAGTAGCCAAAGATTTTACTCAAAAATCTGGGATTGACTTCTTTGATGTTTATGCCCCTGTAGCTAGAATCACTACCATTAGGATTCTTGTTGCCTTGGCTTCCATTCATAAGCTGGTTATACATCAAATAGATGTTAAAACCGTTTTCTTAAATGGGGACCTAGATGAAGAGATCTATATGAACTAACCCGAAGGTTTCACTGTCCCAAGTCAAGAGAAAAAGGTATGTAGGTTGATTAGATCTCTTTATGGTCTAAAACAAGCTCCCAAACAATGGTACCTTAAATTTGATGAAATAATCCTAACTAATGGATTTAAAATTAATAACACAGATGAATGTGTATATTATAAAAAGAAGAATAACAAAATTATAATCTTATATCTATATGTAGATGATATCCTAATTTTTGGAACAGACTTAGAAATTATTAATGAAGTAAAACAATTTTTATCTCTAAAATTTGACATGAAAGATTTAGGAGAAGCAGACCTAATCCTTAATACTAAAATCATGAGGAATGAAGATTGAATAACTTTGTCCCAAAGCCACTATGTGGAGAAGATTCTTAAAAAGTTTCACTACTTTGATTGTCATCCTGTATCTACTCTTTATAATCCATCTCTTCATCTAAAGAAGAACTTAGGTGATCCAGTCAATCAAAGCTTGTATGCCCAGATCATTGGTTCTTTAGAATTTCTTGCAAATTATATCAGACCTGATATTGCATACTCTGTGAACCGACTGAGTAGATATACTCATAATCATAATAATGATCATTGGACTGCTCTAGAAAGAATTCTCAGGTACCTTAAGGATACCATATCTCTGGGATTACACTATTGTGGTTATCCTGCTGTTCTGGAAGGTTATAGTGATGCCAACTGGATCAGTGATACAGTTGACACCGAATCCACTACTGGTTGTTTTCCTTTTAGGAAATGTAGCTGTATCATGGAAGTCTACCAAACAAACTGTAGTGGCTAGGAGCACCATGGAATCTGAAATGATTGCCCTAGATACCACTAGCATTGAGGCCGAGTGGCTTAGAGATATATTGATAGATTTGCCTCTTGAGACTTCACCATTACCTTCTATATCTATTCATTGTGACTGCAGATCTGCTATAGATAAATGCAATCAAGAAAATGCAAATGTGAAAATGAATAGGTACTTGAAAGTGCGCCATAAATCATTGAGATATAAATTAAAAAAAAATTTGATTGCACTGAATTTTGTAAGATCAGAAAAGAATCTAGCTGATCAGCTTACCAAAGGATTGTCTAGAACAGTAGTTTTAGAGTTGTCGAGGGGGATGGGGCTAAGCCCATAAGTAAAGTCACCACAGTGGTAACCTAATCTGAAAAGGTTCAATGGGTAGAAACAAGCTACATAGATGACTAATAAGGAGTACTATTTATTTTTCCCATCCTTAGGGCAATAGTGCTCATAAAAAGAAAGGGTTAGGTTGAGTTTTTTACTCTTAATGAATCCGAGACCCATGAGGCAGGGTACCTACTTGCTTGTACCCTTTTTAGGATTCACCTATATGCGTGTAGTCGTGAGGCCGCGATTGTGGAAACCATGACAAGTGTCATGCATCCAGCGCAAGAGCAAGCATGGAAAGGCCCCTCGAATAAGGAAGGAAGCATGAACGACCAAGATGCAATAAGCTGAAGAATCAAAGGAGCACAAGAAGACACATCATCAATCTGCGTGAAGGGAATCTTCTTCTTTTGACGTGCCTGAGCCTATATAAAGGGCTCTAGGGATCATTTCAAACTACAATAAAAAATTTCTCTTCTCCCTATTCCAAGAGTCTAGATAAAAAGAGCTCTAGGGATTATTGGGAAGAAAAGAAATAAAGAAAATTTTTCTTCTTCTCATAATTTTTCTAAGTTTCTTTTGAGTTATCTGCAAGCGTGAACGTGCTCTTTTTTTTTCCTGGAGGCGCACTGATGGGAAAGACGTGGTTCTGTATTGGGTCATCATATCTTTAGAAGATCTGTGCCAGCAGACCCGTGCGTGGGGGGCATAATCTTTCCTGGGACAACGCATCAGCGTGCTTCGATCCACAGGCCATTGTCTCTCTCTTTCTTCATTTAATTATTATATTGTTAAGTTAATTATTTGCTACTTTATTCTTCTTATTTACTGTTTTTGAATATTAAAAATATTTCATTTATCAATTATATTTGTGCATTTAGGCTAACAATAAATAGTAGGTATGAACTTGAACCCTTGAAAATCTCTAACGCTTCCTCGATTCTGTTGATCCCCATGGTTCTTGTGTCTTTGCAAGATCCTCTAGAATATCATCATCATCATCATCATCATCATTTCTGGTTGGTTTCATAGATTTTTATTTGCCAAATATCTCTATTAAGATCATGTCTGGTGTTTTTTCTAGTTTATCCATATCTTTGCCCATATCCTCCAGTATGATAATTTAGAATTATCACCTTCTATATAATCTTCAATACAGACTATATTACCTTTTCTTATGTGAGCAACCTTAAATCTTCGTTATATATGTTAATTACTATCTCAATCAAATTTCATCACTTTATCTTTAATTTCATTGACTCCTGTAGCTTCTCTAATTTATTGACTTTTTAATATATCCTTCCTAGATTTATTATGCATTCATTTTAACATTCTTATTTTTGCTATATTTAATTTGTTTCATGTAGTTTCTTTTGTTCATCGATCTTAATTGGTATTACATATTCATTTCTTTCTCGGTAAATTTGCATTCCATATATTTACTTTGTTCTACTGATTTTAAATCCTTATCCTCTAAAATATTACTCCATAGTTTTAATGTTATATTTAATCAATTTTTTTCTTACCAATCAATATTATATTATCCATAAATAACATAAACTATGGTAAATCTTGCTAACTATATGTTATATTTAATCTTTCTAAATATTATAATCTTTGTAAATAGAAAAATATAGGTTCATTCATAACTAATAAAAAAGATATGGACTTAGTTATGATCCCTCGTGTATTAGCATATTGTGGCATTGGTACTGTAGCAACTCCTAATATTTTTTATGGACCCAGCATACATGCTCTCAATTATTTAAATATACTATTTATGTAGAACCTTCCTTTGTGAAGCCTACTGTATAACTTATCTGGGCATCTTATTATAAGCCTTTTCTAAATTAATAAAGACTATATGGACATTTTTATTTTTCTATATATTTTCTATCAGTTGTCTAAGTAAAAAGATAGTCTCTATTATTGATATTTCAGGTATAAAACCAAATTGATTATCAGAAACAATTGTTATTTATCTTAATAAATATTCAGTTATCTTTCCTCATAATTCCATGGATTGACTATTAAGCTTAATTCCTGTTAATGAGGATAATTTTGTGTCACGCCCCCGGCCCGAGATCGCGAGCTGGGGGTCCGTGCCAACCGCCGCACACCCGTAGGAAACTCTCCCCACGAGCATGCAAGGCATCTTAACTAAACATCTCAATTATATATACCTCTAAAATAATTCAACTGAAATAAATGCAATCTTACTCCATTGACTGACCCAAATTACATAGTCTCAGTTCTAAATACGCAGCGGAACAATAAAGATAAAACATCAATTTAAATAAAGCCTAATCTAGGATAACTTGTGCTTCAGTTCTTCTAGTCGCTCTCACATTTTAAATCCCCGATAGGTTAGTTCTCAAAATCTGTAAAACAACAAGAAAGTGTATAATGAGCTAGACAGCTCAGTAAGTAATAAACACCTTAACTAGTCAATTCATATAATAACATAAAATATAAATACAAATTACGATGAATCAACATAAAGACATAATCAATTCCTTTTCAAGCACAAATTCGTTAAAATTCGTATTTTTTCAAATATCTATATACATAATCATAAATCTGATTTGAAGCAAATCATATTCATCTCATCAGCATTTAGCTACGACCACACTTATATCCTGTGGCTAGGCCAGAAACAGAACCGCACTTATACCCTGCGGAGTGGGCCAGAATACCGCACTTATACCCTGCGGAGTGGGCCAGAATACCACACTTATACCCTGTGGTGGGGCCAGAATTGCCAATGCATAACCCCTTATTGGCAGGGTCCAGAACATAGCCAGGCTGAGAGTTCTAAATCTGATGCACATCAAGATTCTTTTGTAACATAATAGATATATCATAATCCGATATAAATATGCATATACGATGCAAAAACAGTAATGTAACAATAGTCCAAAAAAAATAATATTCTAATTCACATATCCATTTTTCATTCAAAGCATCATCTCGTAAAATTCATAAATCCCATATAAATTCATTAACAATTTATTCGATGCAAAAATAATATTATATAAATGAAGAGTCTAGAGAAGGCAGATCATTACTTACATTGAATGCGATCCACAACAAATCCAATTAATTTCAAATTCCTCGCAGAACCTCAGCCCCGGCGAAGATCCGGCGGCTTCTTTCCGGCGGCAAACGGAGGAGGAAAAGGATCGTCCGCGCTGTGGCTTCTCGGCTCCCTCTCTCTCCCTCTCGGGCGGCAGCGGCTCCTCTTTCCCTCCCTTCAAAGAGAGGAGAAGCCCTAAAAAGACTGGGGGAGCCGGCTTCTTCGGGATGGCTCCCCCCCCTCTCACACGCCCTCATGTGTGACGCACGTGAGGCCAAAATTTGGGCTGGGCCGGTCAATGGACCGGGCCCAGTTTCGGGATCTCACATTTTGTCTACAACCTTGATTCTTATAAACAGCTAATACAATATCCTCTCGCATTTTCTTGGTATGCATAATTTCACTAAATAGGTTACTAAATCAATTTATTACAATCTGTTTCACAACTTTGTAGACTTCAGTAGGCTTTTTTTTTTGGCTCTAATGCTTTATCTTTTTATATTTTTGTCAAAGTTATTTCTAATTTGCTTTTACAAATTATATGTATAGAATCTTGAATTCTCCTTGATCATACATTTTCAATAAAAATTTCTTTTGCAGAATTTTTATGCAATAAATTTTTAAAGTAATATCTCTCTTTTTTAATTCCTTATTTTTCATCAATATCCAATTATCCAAGCTCTTAATATTACTTGATCTATACTTTAGCTTTCTTTTCTTTAGATTTGTTATTTTGTAAATTTCATTCTCACCTTCTTCTTAACCCAACCTATCATATAAATAGACATTTTGCCTTACTGCCCTTTTTGTATCTTTCTTAGCCTTATTATATTTTAATAGTTTTTATTATTTTATTTTTGTTCTTGTTTAAAGCAAATCTGTTTTGTTTTAATTGCCTTCTATACCTTTTTGTTCCACTAGCAAATTTCTTTGTGTATATCTTGCCCTTTTGGCTATCCTAAAATATCTCTAAAATATCTCTTGCCAATCTTTTGATATAGTTTACTATTTGATCTCTCAGTTTCTTCAATTTAGTTTTTAAATTTAATTTTTTTCTTTTAATAATAATTCTAAAATCAATAAATTTTTGTTAAATTCTATTATCTTATTTTTGGATATTTAAGATTAGTTTTTTTCCTTTCCTCTTGCACTTGGTGTACACATTATTGCTGCCCTTTTCGTCCTGTTCCATTCGCACCAAAATTGCAGGATTCTTGAGAAGCTTGATTGGTTGAGGCAGGGAGCAGCTCACCTAGCTTGACTAAGCAAGGCTTGAATGTATGTACGAGCATTTCACTAGCATTGAATAAGTTTAGGCATCGAAGTAACCATGTTATACAATTTAACCTGGGTGAATATAAATAGGTTAAGCATGTGATTCACAGTTGAAAAAGGTATACTGTGAACCCGACCGCACGAGGTTATCATAGTTACATGGCTGTGAGGTCCAGATTTCAAATCATAATCTGATTGATAACCCTGCCGTTCGGAATTTTTTAGCCCCCCCAGATCATTTACCACCCATACATTACATAGCACCCGCCCATTGGTCCGTACGCAAGATAGTGGCATTTACGTGATTCCGTTAAATGCAAAGGGCGTGTGGAAGGCACCCTCTCCTTAAGACCTCCAAACCCCAGAGCCCATTTTCCTTCATTTTTGGCCGCCTCCTTCAAAGAGGGAAAGCCTTTCCCCATCGCTCAACCAAGGAATCAGAGAAGGGTTCCGAAGCCCTCAGCCGCCAGCTATGGCTGCTGGAATCTGCCGCGCGAGGTCGGCCGCTCGATCTCTAGCCGGCCGGATTGCTGGGTCCCTGCTGTCATGCCGGTCTTTCGGCGCCGCCGCCGTCGCGGTGGAGGAGCTGGAGTACGGGAGCGAGTGGGAGGAGGAGTGCGGGCGCGGCCGGTTGGAGGCGGCGGAGGTGGCGAAGGACGCGTGGGGGGAGAGGGAGGGGAGGGGCGTGCAGTGGGTGTTCATGGGGAGCCCCGGGGCGCAGAAGCACGTGTACGCCACGCGTATCGCCGAGCTCCTCGAGGTGCCCTACATCTCTATGGGCACCCTCGTTCGCCAGGAGCTCAACCCCGGCTCTGCCCTCTACAAGAAGGTCCTCTCTAGATTCTTAAAAATAAATCAGTCGTGTTTCTTTTTTATTTTTATTTGTTCTTCTGAAATATTAAAGTCAAATATGTGTTTTTCAGATTTTGTAATTTTCAATGCATATAAACGGATGGTTTGAATTATTTTCTCCAATTCCTTGGTGTCGATCATGTTATGCTTTTGAAACAGTTGTTTTTTACTTGCTTCGTGCGGTGTGGAGGCATTCTTATGGAACATTCGTTTATTTTATTTTTTTTATTATTATTTTTGCCCCCGGGGGATTGGGGGGGGGGGGGGGGCGGTAAATTTATGGTGGGAGACGGAAGGAGAGTGGAAGGCATGTTGCTTCGACGAATGTTTTCGTCAATTTGGATTTGGAAACCATTGCGCGTGAGGGGGTGTTTCTGGATTGCAGCAGACCTAGGATTTGCGCTGACCATTGTGTATATTTTCGGCCTTCCTGCAGCCTTATATTACTTAATTTTCCGGATGCAACCCCTTCTTTCTTGAAATGTCTTTCTTAGATATGAAATAGAAATTTACTTTGTCTTGAAAACAAGAGGAAATAATGAATTTGTTCCTTGAGCTTAATATTGTTATCAAATTTGAAACATTTGGTTTAAAATTAGGTTCCCAAGTTATAGAATCATCCTTTTCTTTCTTAATTTATATTTAGATACATGATCTGATGATTACATTTCTATAAATTTCTCATTTTCTGGTTTGGTGGCTTTAAGATTGCGAATGCTGTAAATGAAGGAAAGCTTGTTCCGGAGGATATCATATTTGGGCTGTTGTCTAAACGGCTGGAGGAAGGATATCACAGAGGTGAAGTGGGATTCATTCTCGATGGGATCCCACGAACTAGAATTCAAGCTGTGAGTCCAACTTCCTTGTGGCACTGTAGCTTTTACCTTTTCCAAAGTCTTGTTTGTTGCTGAACATTTCATTTTGAATAAGAGAGATGCTTAAGTCTTTGTATGTAAAAGTGATGAATGGCCACGTGGCCAGTTCAGACATGTACTAGGCGAATATTCTGATGGGCAACCATCTGAGATTGAAGTTAGTTGTATCTTTTAATTACCAGATGTTTTTTACTAAATGCTCAAATCATGTAATTCTCTTCTTAAATTGGTTGTGTCTGCTTGCTAACATCATTTAAGTTATATGATAACTATAGTTTGATGGATATTAACATGCTCCCATATTCTTATGAGCTATCTTTTCATGTACGAGTCAATGTTGATGATATCTATTCTGCACGTCTGGATCTTGGATATGTATGTATGATGCCACATTCTTAAATTTCCAATCTCTATTTCAGGAAATCCTTGATGAGATAACAGATATCGACCTCGTTGTGAATTTCAAATGTGTCGAAGACTGTTTAGTGAAGAAACACTTTGGAAGTGAAATTTGTTCGCATTGTGGGAAGTCCTTTGATGCTGGCAATTCAGAATCAACGAGCTTTAATCCGTGCTTGTCAACTCATACATGGCATGCTTTTCCGGACAATTCTCCTATAATAGATGTGGAGGATGCCCGTATGGAAAAATTTCGTATCTATACCGAGCAGGTATTCTTTGTTCTTTTCATAATAAATCCTATGATTTATTTTTATAATTTTCAGATGGATGATATTCTTTTGAATTGGTGGCTATTAAGCATCATAGTGGCCTTGTGATTATAATCCCTCTCATTATTTTGATATCTATTGTTGATGTGGAGCATTACCTTAGTTTTTTTTTTTTGGCCACATCATTGGAAATTATGGTTTGCTTGTGCAAATGATGTGGTTTTGAGGTAGTTCTAGGGGTGAATTTTCTGATGTGGAATATCTTGCTATGCTGTAACTGAATTTAGTTCCTGACCCATACAAACAAGTCCTTTAAGTCTAATGTTTACCAATCTGAGCTTAAGTTCTTCGATTATGATAGAAAATGCTTGTAAATTCCTATAACTTGTTATTCTCTTTTTCTGTATTTCACAATAGTAAAATATTATTTTAGGTATATTCATGTTTCTCTTGTTGATTTTTTTTTTGAAATTTAGAGTGAGGTAATTTAGTAGAGAACCCTTCTCCAAAGCCATTCAGCTTTTTGTTATTGGCCGTGCATGTGCTAGAACTATTTTGACACAGTATTCCACCACTTGATCTTTTGAGTATTATTAAGGAAGGCAACATGGATATTGCACTAACACAGTATTCCACCACTTGATCTTTTGAGTATTATTAAGGAAGGCAGCATGGATATTGCACTAGAGAGGCTAAGGCTATGCGATGGTTTATATGACTGTCATAAAAGTGTTACTTTTCAAAAAAGGTAAAGAGTTTTGTAAAGGAATAAAGTAACAGTATGATGTATCTTCTTGACATGAGGATTGAATTATTATCATAATTAGCAAGAAATGGATGCATGAAAAAAAAAATACTCCTAGCTAGAGGACCCAACGACACATCACCTCCTTATGGGGAGACTTGAAGCATAGAATTAATAGACGAGACTGAACATCCTCTTACTCAAAAGAATGCCTGCGAAGTCCTATAGAACATCAATATTAACATCTTTTTATCCTTTGTTTGGACTGCCCCCTCATAGAGCATGTGTGCAACATTCCTTGGTTTTCAAGGACATCAGCATATGCTATAGAACACCAATATTAACATAATACAAACCCAATTCATGCTGTACAACATCAAATCAACGGAATGTTTACTTTAGTTGCCCCTAATATATCATGTGGCACAATTTTGAGTGCCTTCTGGTGACTTAGATAGTTAGATCATTGGAGGGTATAACATGTATTAACATTTGGAATACAACATCAATAATAAAAGACCATGTCCACTCATCTCTTGAGAAATTACAAGGAAGTGCAATTAATAGATACATTCTGGTCTAGACTATAACTGAATGATTGTCTGAATGTAATATATAAATTATTATGGATCCATTATATGAGAAGATTTCTTTAGATGATTTCAGATTTACACTAGAGATTCTAATCGAGAATGATCTCTCATTTATGGCCCTTCCCCTTTTACATATAATTCAGATTTATTCCTCCTTTCATCATATCCTGAGGGTACTCTCTTACACAAGTTCCACCTTTATATGGATACTCTCTTGAGTCATAGTAGGGATGTGCTCAGAGTCTCTTACCTGACTTTCTATCAACATAGTGATCCCAGATAACACCAGACACAATATGAGCAATAGGGATGGGCTCAGTGTCCAGGTTGGCTTCATATTCAATGGGACCTAGATGTATATGAGCACCGTAAATGAATATTCCACATGAGAATGGTAGAGAGTTTGATATGTTTATCATAAACTCATGAATCTATTTTGTGTAACATTGAGATATGGCTTATTAGGCGGTTACATAGTTTTTGACCTTAGATTACGATAACTAAGGTTAGTTTATCTTAAATATATTATTTTGAATTTCAAATATGTTTTCTAAAACAAATAAATCAGTACAAAATCTTAGATAAATTAAGAAAGAAATTAAAATATAAAAAAAGGTGTTCCAAGCAAGTGCTATGATGCTCGACTTGGATGATTACCGGGATAGGGCGGACGCAGGGTGTCCCGTTCTTTAGGAAAACTCGAAACGCCTCCATCCTCTGTGATTTCAAACCTTGCTATCATGTGAAATGAGCTTGCCCCTGTGACAAAATTCATTTTAGATTCCACGAGGGAGGGGAACATAACACACTTATGTCACCTAAAGGAGTATAGCAGGCCATGTTGCATTTTAATGCACCCTTGGGCAAGGTTTCAAATAATCCATTAGGACTTTTTTGTAGACTAGGATGCCCTGCGTCCCAACACTCGAGATGTGGCTCCTATCATATGTTGGTCCTTTTCCTTACTTGTTGGATGCCTTGCTGTCCCAACGGTTTTCAAAATGTTGCCCTTGGGATTCCCTATTGAAAAAGTGATCAATTCTTAATGTTAGCTTGACATGGGAAAATTAATTGAAGTATTCTAGAGATTTGATGCCTATCAAGTTGTGCCAAATCAGTCTATGGTAGTTTTGTTTCATCTAGTTGTGTTTATTCTGAAATTGCTTATTTTAAATGTGGATCTTAATTTTGTCTTTTGCTTTTCTTGTTGAGTTCTATGGATAACCATGACTCGTTAGCATTGTAAGGGACACTAGAACCTAGAGATACCACATGTAGTCCTTGCTTTGGAACAGGAAAAATTGAAATTGAATTTGGTTTGTGTTTTTATTTTTTGGTTGTTTTTTATTTAATGGATGTAATGTTGATTTTGTTAGACTTTGAGGGTCTCTATTCTTAACTCACAAGAATCATGACGACCGACCCTCGGCAAGCAAAAGTTTGGATGAACTATTGAATCATCATGTTATTCCTTTCTTCATCTTTCCTAGCCATTGTGGCAATCAACTTTCTGGTGTATTACATGATTTCCAAGCACTAGAAACCCATCCTTCCTCTTCTACATGCCATCAACTGATACCATGCTTTCTATCTACTTTTTGCTTTCTCAAGGGTTTCTTCTCATCTTACATGACTCATCACCCTAAGAAGGTGCCCCATCAGGGTGCCAAGTGAAGGATGCCCAGTGGGGTATTTATTTTATTCTTCAACTGGTAGCCCCATTTTGGAGATGCCATGATGAAATATGTTGTGGAAAATGAACTTGATGATATAGCACAACCGAATTGGTCCAATTCAGAACTAATGTGGCGTCCCGCATAGTTGGACCAAGTCTACATCAGTCAAATTAGAAAGTAGGACGAGTAGAATAGAAGACCTTCGAGGTCACATGTCACCCGATGAGAAGCATCATAGCTTGGATGGATACTCTTCAACTCGGCATCTAAACTGACCTGAACGTTCTCACCTCGGCAACTGATTTTTTCTGTGCAAAAGTGCGTTCCCCCCATCAAGCCGGGGATGAAAATTACCATGATAGCTCCCAACAGTTATGCCAAATCTTCAGAAGATTATAATGCAATCCTAGACGGTTACAGCATGACTCTAGGCTATTAAGATACGATTCAAAGGAGATTCGGGCTCCTATAGCTATAAATAAACTTAGAGACCCTCCATGAAAGATAACTAGAAAAATCCTAGCTGAACGACACTCTTATCTCTCTGATTTTTTCTTCTTTTTCTTCATCTCCCACCAAAAAATATCTCTGACTTAAGCATCAAAACACTCCGTTGAAATCAATCTAGCGAGCTCTCTAATCTTGTTTGTTGTCTTGCAGATCCATGGAAGCAGCCATGTAATTGATTCGGGTTGGCAACAATAGATTGGCACTATCTGTGGACAATGAAGGAGGAAAAGCCATGAAGCTCAGGAGGAGCAACCATCAAATGGTTGTCCAATCGAAGTCTAGTGGCTCCTTGCACAGCTCCCCGAGACCCTAGCCCCCTTAATTGGTCAAACGAGTTGTAGATGCCAGACATTTCAACTTGCTTGCTCAATAGGTCCTGGCTCTAACAATGATGGTGTAAAACCTGTAACACTAGGCTGGTAATTCCCTTGCTAGTCAGCCAAACCACTAAGATGGTCTGGCGCAAAGTAGTAGCCGCCCTCGCCCTGAGAGGGGCTAGGGGCATGATTGCTCCGGCTCTCCCTCTAACACGAGTCCCAGTTCCAGCAAGTCCGCTTTAGTCGGAAAAGTCTCTAGGCGGGAGGCTGACCTCCACCACGAGATCAAGGAGATATGCAACCAAATCAAGCCCTAATGAAGGTAGAAGGTCGAAGTTGGAGACGATCTGAAGATGACGAACAAGCACTTCACTAGGGATATCATAGAGGAGTTCCTGCTGAAGAAATTTAAGATGTAGTAGTTCGAGCACTACAATGGTACTACAGAATTGATGGACCATCTTGCGAGGTTCGGAGCTTTCATGTTACTCTAATGAGACAATAATGCCGTGCTGGGCTTTCCTAGCCAGACTTAGAAAGGCCGCTTGGCTCTTGTATTTGAGCCTTCGACTAGGCTTGATCGGCTCCTTTGACTTGCTCAGTCTCAAATTCATTGGGCACTTCATCAGCAATAGGAGGCAAAGGAAGAACTTCACCAGTTTATTCACCATCAAGCAGAGGGAAGTTGGATCCCTTCTAAGCTTCATTAGCTGGTTCAACATTGAAGTGTTGGAAGTGCGCGAGTTGGACTACTCTGTCGCCATAGCCATGACAATGAATGGGCTAAAGAGCTTGTGCTTCAGCTTTTTGATAGCGATAAGGCCTTTTAGAGATCTAGCCGAGCTTTTGTCCCGGATGGATAAAGCACATTTGCACCGAGGAGGCCAAATGGCTCAGAAAGAGCTAGTAGAAGAAAAAAATGGCAAAGAATGCTGGAGCCATGAGTAGAACGAGCCAAGGGGAAAGCATGTCCAATAAAGGAGCACTATGCGACTTTGGAGTCTACCTTAGAAGTTTGAGATATATATATTCCTCTCAACACTTTGAAGGTTTAGATCCTATTGGAGACTCGAGATCAAGAATATTAGCCAGCGTCAAAAGATGAGGACCCTGCTAATAAGAGAGACTTGAACATATATTGCTGGTTTTATAGGGACCACGAGTATGATACTGAAGAATGCCTCCAACTAAAAGAAGAAATCGAAGCCCTCATCCAATGAGGCCATCCCCGCCATTTCGTTAACAACAGCGAGGGAACGCTAGACGAGATAGATGAACTCCAGATAGGCAGGGCAATGATAGGCTGTTCACCGGGTGATCGCCTCTATCCATAGAGGAGTTGCATCGGGAGGTCGGTGATCAGGAGACTTGAGTAGCAAGACCAGATCCAAAAAATCGAAGCCACCGGACAAGAAGAGCATTGGATAGCGAGCTTTGATATTCTTTGGGCCGACTATAGTAAGAACTATGAAATTGAATATTGTACCTATTGTTACTAACAATCAATAAAATTGTATTTCATCTCTTTTCCGAAACAACATCCTACAAAGTCTCAGCACAATTGAGTCGAGGAGACACCCCAAGATTGATTGGGACCTCCAGAAAGAAAAAGTCTCAATATAATTGAGTTGAGGAGACATCTTTGGATTGACCGGGACCTTTGGAAAGAAAAAAGTTTTAGTATTACTGAACCGAGGAGACTCTAGGATTGAGTGGGATCTCTGGAAAAAAAATCTAAGCATGACTAAGCTGAGGAGACATCCTAGGATTGATTGGGACCTCCAAAATAAAAAATTCTAGCGCTAGGCTTGGATGAGAGGAAGTATACTCGGCTTGATCATCTGGGTATTAGCTATCCTGAAGAACCCAACCGATCCAAGGCTCGATAGCCTTTGAGGATTGACGACTTCGGTCTCGACCTTGGACAAGTACAATGGAACATAGTTCAATGGCCTCTGAAGATTGACAACTTTAGTCTTGACTTCGGACTAGTACAATAAAGCAAGGATTGATAGCTCCCGAGGACTAAAGTCTATCAAACCAGCCTTTGATAGGTACTATATATATTATTCTCAAGGCTTGAAGACCCATGCAATAATACTCAATCTCTATTCGTCGATGTGACGATCTCAAGTACTTCAAGCCCGTTTAGGCACTATGGCTTTATTCTGGTTAGTTTTATAGAATTCAGGTTTCACCTCATTTCTTCTCTACGGAATCATGGCTTTCTATGGAATATCTCGGTCACTTCTATGGTATTTTGATAATGGCTTTATCTTATCTCAACCAACCACCTTGGATACTCTAGTCTTATTTTAGCACGTTTGGGCCTTTTGTATTCATTTGATCTTGTTTCTAAGAGCATGTGGCTCTATCTCGATATGCCTCCAAGGATGTTGTGATCTTACCTCAATTTACTTCTAAGGGCTCTCTGAATTAATTTGGCCGATCTCAAGCACTTAGAACTATCTCTAAAGTGATTACGATTTTGTTTCGACTTTCTTCTCATCGTTCGGTTTTACTTAGCTGACCTTATATACTTAAGAGTACTCTAGCTTAACTCGGCGGACCTCAATGTTTGACCTTAGTATCCAACCTCATCGTCTATGAGACGACTTCACACTCTCAAAATAAGAAATCAAACATTCAGACAAAAGAAGAGGTCCACACAAAAATGATTCTATTTCATTAATATTTATAACATGCGATTAAAAAGTAGGTCAAGGACCAGACGACACTTCATTACAAATGAAGAACGTCGGGACTGGTTGGGCTCCAGTTCTACAAGATTGGTAACCCCAGTAGGGCCACTCGGCTTAGGAAGCCACCCTTCACCTCGTGCTACGCCTTCGGTGGTGTCAAGAAGCGCAAGAAGACCTATATAGAAGTCTACTCCTTTGGTCTCGAGGAGGGATGCTTAGTCGCTACATCTCGTTGCTTCCTAGAACAGCTTTCACTAGGGATGAGGTGGATGAAGTCGGGGAAGAGCTTTGCTCTTTCCCTCTAGCACTCCCTAAAGCCCTGCAGGAAGACTGGATTGAGCGCTCGGCAACCTCTCACTGGTAGCCCATGGAGGACTTGTACTCCAATACTTGGAGGGCCTTTCCCGAGCCTCGGTAGCTTGTTGTCTAACCACCTGTAGTTTCTTCTTGGCTTTGGTATCTCAGAACTCAGACAGCTCAACTCTGCTTTCTACGGCCTTCAGGTTGGCCTTCACTTCAGTCGCCTTCTAATTGGCTGCGTGCAGTACCACCTTGAGCTCCACCACTCGATGCTTGAAAGCTGAGAATCTTTCATCCACCTTAGCCATGATGTTAATGACCTATAAACGAATAAAGGTACGCATCGGAGTTGAACCCCTGAAGTTAAATTGGAGGAGCGTTGCTTTCAAGTTATCTGGGTTACCGACAATGGACCGGCAATAGTAGTATTTGCTGGCCAATCGGCAGCAAACATGTTAGGCATGCAAATCGAAGAGAAGGAATCTGGGCTATCTCCTCCCTAGACTGCACTTTGATTTGAGAAGCCTCGGCTAAATCCATGGAGATACAACTCTCAGAAGATAAACTACCCTCGCCAAGAACTTGGAATTCTCCAAATATGATGGAGATAATGGGGGACACGTGCTTCTTAAATAGAGCCTTGAGTGGCTCGTATCAGCTTAACTGATCGACTTCCATAACCTATCAGCACAATGCATATCGAACTCACATTCACCAGATGATCAACAGTGCCTTCGAGAATTGGAAAGCAACTCGTCCTTCAAAACATTCCCACTAGAAATTGACTGTCCTCTTTAAGGCAACACAGAGTTTGATGATGTAGCCACTTCGTGCAAACCAAAGACGACGGCTTGAACTCGAAAGTGCAGGCAAGTGTTGTGGTGGAAAATGAATTTGATGAGATGGCATGATCGGATTGGTCTAATTTAGAGAAACCTACAAATAAAAGAATACCTGCCAAAAGCTTCACCTCGGTAAACCTTTGGAATACAGATCGTCGAGCCGCCGACAACTCCCAGGGTTCCCTAAAACAGGGGTACTTCGCGAAAGACTATTGAGTGACCTGTCGAGCTGATCCGACACCAAGTGGGCCGCGCCTCTGAGGACTCAATATGAAAGAGAAAGGTGTTCCTTTAACCCCGAAAGTCGTCCTGTAGATAGGTTTCTCACCGGTCGCAGAAACTCTTTTAAGAAAAAGGCTTCCCTAAATTTTCGTGGCATCCGGATCGGGATACCCCGGCACGAAGACCGGCCCCTCTTTTCGGTGATGACTTGCCGCGGGAAAACGGCCCGTATCCCGGCGGGGATGCCGGGATACGGCCCTGCCCTAGCGACCGCGACTGGGTGGCCCCTTTGTTTCGGGGCACCGCCGTTGTCACGGAGCATGGGAAGGACGCGCGGCGATCACCCCGAAAACCTTCGCTTGCTTGGAGGCATCTGGAGGCTCACGCAGCACAACCGGCGAGCAGAGCCAACCCCAACCATTACAGTCACGAGACGCGCGGGCGTGACGTCCTGGAAGCGAACGTGTAAAGCATATCGCTTTTCGCATATCACTTATCCCGGTCACCCCCTCCATCCAGAGAACATAAGTTCAAACCCTAATTTTTTCCTTTTTTGCTTATTCACATCTTATTCACCTCCTCACTCGAATAACACACAACCCTTCCGAACTTACAGCCACTACCCCCAAACATCTTTCTATGACACCCTGCCCGACATCGTCACGAGTAAGCCCCCCTTTCTTTTTTTTATGTTTTTCAATCGCCTTTGATGATTGTTTATTGTGAATCCGTTCGACATATATGCCTTCACTCGGGGCCATCCAAAAAGCAGAGAAATGAGCATATCGGTGATTACCAGCTCCTATGATTCGAATACACATCAATTCTATTCAGAACTGATGTGGCATCTCGCATAGTGGGACCAAGTCTACCTCGGTCAAATCGGAAAGTAGGACAAGCAAATTAGAAAACCTCCGAGGTCACATATTGTTCAACGAGAAGCACCACATTAGCTAGGCATATGCCTCAAGCCGACCTGAATCTCCTCACCTTGGTAACCAATTTTCTCCATGTGCAAAAGTGTGTTCCCTTTATCAAGTCGGGGATGAAGATTACGATAATAGCCCTCAACAATTACGGGGATGAAGATTACGATAATAGCCCTCAACAATTATGTCGATTGTTCAAGCAGTTGCAATGCAATTCCAAATAGTTATAGCATGACTCTAGGCTGTTAAGATATGATTCACAGGAGATTCGGAGTCCTGCAGCTATAAACCCATGAAGGTCTAGAAAAACCCTAGCTGAACGCTGCTCTATCTCTTTGATTCTTTCTTCTCTCTCTGCTCCCACCAAAGAAATCTTTGTGACTTAAGCATCAAAGAGCCAGGCTGAAGCCTATCAAGCGAGCTCTTTGGCCTTATTTGTTGTTTTGTAGATCCACTGAAGCAACCTACATTATCGATTCGGGATTGGTAGCAACTAAATAGCTTCTTTTTTTTTTCGTTCAAGTACGGTCTTGTCAGCACCTACTATGATGGTATGAATAAGGATGTATAGTTTTCTCCCTTTCAAATTGTAGCTGCCAAGGGAAATGGTACAGTGGAAGTAAAAGGTAACCGTTCATTCTATGCATTCTTCAAAGGTCGGACACCTTAAGGCCCTAGATACTTAGACTAATTATCCTAGGATAAATCCCCCCTTTGGAAGCAAATATTTAAGGGAGAGAAGAAGCCATGCTAGAGGAGGATCGGGGAATTAGTAGTTTGTAGATCAGTCCCAAAAAACCAGGATATTGCATTCCTCTTTTAGAAAGGTGATTTTCCTTATGCAGGTAGCTACACCATCCTGTTCCTTATCTTCTCATCGAACTCCTAATTTTTTGGTCATCTATAGATTAAAATATTATGTCATCACCAGATAAGATGCTTTGGCATCCAAATGAGACCTTAAGAGTTGCAATGGTCAAAGAAAACAGTTTAGTTCTTGTTAACTTGTAAACTATTGGCATTGTAGTTCCCTTATGCAAAAAAGAAAAATTGAGGAAAAAAGATTTGCTGTTTTAAGATATTTTCTTTCTTTTATTATAGTGAACATGGTATGTTGATGTTTCTTTGTAACTTTGATGCCTGTGCATTTTTTTCCTTGATTGTTGTCTTCTTTATTGTGTCTGGTGGAAACGTTTTCTGATCTTATTATTCTAAATTTGTATTGGAGTTTGTAATTTGCCTTTCTGTAAGCTAGCGTAGCAATATATATAGTTTGTATTAAAATACAAGTTGGATATGGAATATTGTGAAGAAACTTATTAACATCCATTATCTTCTCACAGAGCAAGCTGTTGGAAGAGTACTATAGGAAAAAGAATAAACTTTTAGACTTTCAAGTGTCTGGGGGCCCCAGAGAAACCTGGCAAGGGCTTTTAGCTACATTGCACCTCCAGCACATTGATGCTGCCAGCTCTTCACAGGAACTTACAGTGTGATTCAGATACAGGGCTACCAGCAAGTTAGCTTTCTGCCTCATTTTGTACTAGTTGGAAAACCTTAAGGTTCAACTGGCTCTAGCCTCCAGCAAATAGTGCTGAGTTTTGGAGACTTTCAATGAGTCCTCTGAGTTCCCTTTGTTATATAATGTTAAGCGATTTTGCATTGTTTGTAATGAAGAACCCTGATGAGAGGGGGGAAAATGAGCACCAACTTTCTTTTTTATTATTCATTTACCTCCTTGACATCTCTGAGTAATAATTGCCTTCTTTATTTGAAAACTTCATTTTGGGGCCTGTAGGCGAAAACGCTGGAGCGAAGATTAAGGTCATAAGGGCATCCAATTGCGAGATGATGGAATAAGGCATTCAAGACGAAAGAAAACTGATCTTTATAGACAGACTCTGCTAATTGTTTGATCTCTTTCCGCATAGTGATAGATGGAAAGTTTGGATCCACCAGATTGCACAGTAGTAGGTTTTAGGATTAGCAACCGGCTTACGTAGCTTAGGTTTAATCTTCTGACTTATAAGGACCTGCTATGCTTCTGCAACAGTTTGTACAAGGCAATAAGGGAATCACCCGAGTGGCTGGTGCTTGCTCCTGGAGAACTCTTGGTAAGCTATTAAAACCTAGTGACATTTAAAAACACGGTGAGAGTGAAAATAAGGGAAAGATAACTGTGTTTATCATGGTTATACTGTATTGCCCGAGTCCTGTCCTCCCACTACCGTTCCTCCAGATACATGTTCTTAAATACCTTTAGGGTCCCGTCAAAGGGAAAATAGAAAATCCGCGCCACCTCTCAAAGATTTGGATTCCAGTTGAATTTGAAATGAAAGCAGAAAAAACAATAAAACTAAACTATCAAAAGAGGGAGACATATCCAATATTAGTGTTGTAAAGGCTCAGTGTAGCTCTCCTTTTGAAAGGATCCCGGGGGTCCGCCTGCCGAAACACTTTTTAGATGCGTCTTGCTACTTGATTCTAGATCTTAGGGTTCTAGGTTTTCATGATGGTCTAGGTTTTTCGAGGCTTTCTAATAGGTTCTAGGGGATGAAAAGTGGTGAAATGGGTTCATGGCAGCAATGTTTTCCTAGGATTTCCAAATATGTAATCTAATTTCTAAGAAAAGAAATCTAAAATCCTAGTTTTTTTTATTTTCTTTTATAACTTATAAAGGGAGGGAATCCCCATCCATATTGTAATTATCTAGGCCAGAAATCTTGAGGAGTCGAGACTTGAGTGTATGACTACTGCGCCAATTTTAGTCCATAAGATGGAGGATTTAAGTCCAAAAGGATATAATTTTATTCTATGGCAGGATATTTATAAGGAGAGAGAGTATATGTGATATGTAATATTTTAATCATTATTTTCTAGAAATAAATCTTTTCTCTTTTATATATTCCTATGTTTATATATAAATTTTTACAAACTCTCTAGAAAATAGATAATTCATGATTATGTTTTAGAAATCATATAATTAAAGGGTAATGATAGTATTTGATGCAAAATAATTACTAACATTTTATAATATATTTTTTATCTTAAATAAATTTTAATTACAAATTCGATTTTAATACAAATTCGATCGAACCAGTGATCTAGATGCTTAACATTATCGTTCCCATTAAATAAGTATACCTTAAATCCTTAATTACTTGTGTGTTGTATGTAATCTATATAGTGAATTTTGTTTTCATCCTTTATGATTTTATATAATTAATGTTAGTCGTCATCATTGAATTTGGTTAAAATTATGATTTATTTAAATATTATCCAACTAATATCCATATTTAGGATAGAAAAAAATATGGATAGAACTAATATTATCCACAGCCATTTGGGACAGATATTAGTTCTTCATATTAGTATGCAGATACAAGTCAAATATGGGTCAGTAAATTTGCTCTTCTCCATTCTTGTTCTTCATTGTTTTGGAGCACATGATCCCCCAACCCCTCATGTTCTCCTTTATTCTGTTACCATATCCAACCTTGAAAAAGAAAAATTACCAGTTACTAACATTTGCACATTTATGAAACACTAGTAGTGTTTTAGCTAAGAAATTGTGCACTATATATGGTAGTGGAAATCCTGTGCTACCAATGGTAGTTATTTTCTTCATATTTCATTCCTCCTATATCTAAAAAATGTTGCAATTTTTTGATTAGACATGGTTCATTCAAATATTCTCACCCTCTCAATGAAATCCTTGAAAACTAACAAGAAGATTGCAATCTTTTCACAGCATGGTTTGGCCATTTGCCATTGGTTTGAGCCATTGCTGAATTCAATCAAGTGACACGTACGAAGGGATTACAAAGCGAATCCCAACAACGTGTGGCTCGGTCTATCGAAGATAACCGATCAGCCTTCTGGCGTGGGTACCTAGTCTCTATGACTTAGGTCACGCCTAACAACAATAATGCAGCGAAACACAACACCAGAAAATACCACGAAGGAGAAGAAGAAATGTAGGGGAAGAGAACTTTATTGAATAACCACTCAACTGATTACAATAAGCTCTCTTGGCCTCTCCAGCTCTACCGGATACCAATCCCTCCCCTTTGAGGGTCCTCTTATAGAGGAGAAACCTCTAGTTACAAGTCCCTCACGAACTCAACTTCCCATGCACAAGATAAGGATGAATTCTAGATAAGATAGGAAAACCCCGATTCTCGCAGGATTCTGCGTAATCAGATAAAACAGCCAAGTTCATGCCTCAAACGAACTCGGATTACCATAAAACTAGATTCGTTGGTTTCGGGACGAAAAACCCTTCCAGATGGCACCTTTTCCACTTTGAACGGACTTCTGTAGAGTTCCCAAAATGCCCCTCAAAGTGAAAGTGCGTGGAAACAGCGTTACAGCCACGTCTTCTAACCATACACGTTTTCAGTTATAAAAACGTGTTAAAACGTGTCCCTTGCCTTCTGGAGACTTATGCCACGTTCCTCCATCAGTGGCACATATTTCCATGCATCCCAATTTCCCGGATTCAGTCCATGCTTCGAGATAAGCCCACACTGCTGAATCAGTCTCGTTGCAGCAGCTTTCCTCCTAATGATGAACCAACATGTATTCTCAACAATACACGCCTTGGAGCATGTGCCCACGGCCCCATGCTCTTGGGTATTCCACCTACATCTTGCACGTTTCCCTAGGTGATCCTAGGGCCCAGATTTGGTCTCCAAGTTGCCCAAATCTCTAGAGAGCACCGTCAGACCTCGAACCCGTCCAGCGACCTGATCTGGTTTATACCTTGATCCGCGTCCGGTCCAGCCCCGATTCGAGGAGCCGTGACACCCTCCCCCACCTAAGCCGAAGTCGCCCCTGACGAGGCTAGGCGGTACTCGTTGATGATGTCTTCGAACTGCCATAGTTCGTCACCATATTCCCAGCTTGCTTCTGAATCTGATAGTCCTTTCCATCGGACTAAGTATTGCACACGGTTACCCTTTTTTCTGTCCGCCTTGATTTCAGAAACCTTCTTGGTGTAATGAACTCGTACGGCCACTGGAGCTCGCCCGCTTCGAGCCCGAGAAGGGTCAGTTGTGTCCTCTTTGAATGGTTTCAACAAGGACACGTGGAACACCGGGTGCACTTTCAGCTTGGAAGGCGGCGACAATCGGTATGCTGTCTCTCCAATTCGATGTGTGATGATGAAGGGACCTTCATACCTCCTCACAAGTGCTTTGTGGTAGCCCGACTTCAATTTCATGTGATGATAAAGCTTCACCAATACCCGATCACCAACCTGAAATTCAGCTGCCCGCCGCTTTATGTCAGCCCACTTCTTCATCCGTTTGGTCGCCTTCCACAAGGAGACCTGAACCAAATCTGTATCCTCCTTCAGATCCCTCACGAACTTGTAGGCGGTCGGACTACGTCCCATGTAGTCCGCTGCGATACTTCCCGAAGTGTCTGGTTGCAGCCCTGTAATCACCTCGAATGGTGATTTACCTGTCGACTCCGATCGCTGTAAGTTGTAGCTGAATTGGGCTTGGTCCAAGAGTCGTACCCAATTCCGCTGGTTGGCACTCACATAGTGCCTCAAATACATCTCCAATAATGCATTGGTTCGCTCTGTTTGGCCATCGGTCTGAGGGTGGAAGGCCGTGGACATCTTCAGCTCCGTTCCGAGTATTCGAAATAACTCCGTCCAGAACCTCCCCGTGAAGCGAGCATCGCGATCAGAAACGATACTCCGCGGTATCCCCCAATATTTCACCACATATGTAAAGAACAACTACTCTGCATGGCAAGAGTAGGTGCTGCAATGAAGACTCCGTACTTCGAGAAGCGATCCACCACTACCATGATAGAGCTGTTCCCATCCGCCATCCGCCAGAGGTAGCCCGATGATGAAGTCCATGGAGACACTCTCCCACGGATGCTCTAGTATTGGTAATGGCTCCAACAACCCCGCAGGCCGTCGATGTTCCACTTTGTCTCGTTGGCATAGCAGACAAGTGCAAACATACTCCTCGATGTCATCCCGCATCTTCGGCCAATAGTAGTTATGTTCTATGAGAGCTTGGGTCCGATGCACCCCCTAGTGCCGCCCACATAGAATCATGGTGTTCTCGCGCCTCAGCCCTCGGCCTGAAGGCACATAGACACGTCGCCCTCGTGTCAAAATCAGCCCTCCTTCGGTCCAGAAACGGCGCGCCTTGCCGTCTTTGATGAGTTCACCCATGGAAGTGGCCCATTGATCCTTCTCCATCTTGGTCTTGACCCTCTCCATTAGGTTACTTGCTGGTCCGGAAAAGGAAGAGACTGCAGCCAGCTGTGCCTTCCTACTCAAAGCATCAGGGACTGAATTAGCTCGGCCCGGCTTGTACTCGATGTCGAAATCAAATTCAGCCAGAAACTGCTGCCATCTCGCCTACTTGGGGGTGAGTTTTGGTTGGGTCTGAAAGTAGCTGTGGCCATGTTATCCGTGCGCACCACAAACTTAGATCCGAGGAGGTAATGACGCCAGGTTCGAAGACAGTGCGCAATTGCAGTCATCTCCTTTTTATGACCCGTATACCTACGCTCGGTGTCGTTCAACTTCCGACTCTCGTAGGCCACTGGGTGCCCTTCCTGCATGAGCACCCCTCCAATGGCAAAATCTGATGCGTCGGTGTGGACTTCAAAAGAAATAGAAAAAGTCCGGTAGCACGAGGACCGGCTTCGCCGTGACCGCCTGCTTGAGATGATCAAATGCCTCCTGACATTGGTTTGACCACCGCCATGGTCGATCCTTCTTTAACAAATCCGTCAGTGGGGCGCATAACTTCGAATATCCGATGATGAACCTCCTATAGTAATTTGCCAAGCCAAGAAAAGAGCGTAAGTGTGTAACACGTGTAGGTACCTCCCACTCGGCTATGGCTAAAATTTTTGAGGGATCCATCATGAGCCTTCCATCCCCAATGATGTGCCCGAGGAACGGCACCCTCTGCTGCGCAAACACACACTTCTCCCTCTTCATAAAGAGTTGGTGCTACCGTAGGGTAGAGAAGACTTGCCTCAGGTGTGCCACATGCTCATCCAATGTCCGGCTGTATACAACAATGTCATCCTAGTATACTACCACGAATTTATCAATGGAGTCGTGGAGTACACGCTGCATCAAAGCACAGAAAGTTGCTGGTGCGTTGTGAGGCCGAAAGGCATGACAAGGTACTCGAAGCTCCCGTACCTTGTTACACATGCAGTCTTCTCAATGTCCTCCTCCGCCACGTGAACCTGATAGTACCCGCTGCGAAGATCCAACTTGAAAATCCATCGTGCCTTGCCAAGTTGATCGAACAAATCATCAATCCGAGGAATGGGGTACTTGTTCTTCACCGTGAGCTTGTTGAGGGCCCTATAGTCGATGCAGAGTCTCAACGAACCATCGTGCTTCTTCTGAAAAAGTACCGGTGCTCCATACGGACTCTTCGAAGGTCGAATGAACCCGCTGTCTACCAACTCCGTTAGCTGCCTCCTCAGCTCCTGGAGTTCAGGTGGGGCCATCCTATATGGTGCTTGAGCTGGTGGACGTGCTCCATGCACCAAATCAATCCGATGATCGATTTCTCTTTTTGGCGGCAATTGCTTGGGTAACTCGGGGGGCATCACATCCCCGAATTCAGTGAGAACACCCTCGATGGGCGCTAGAATCTCCTCTCCTTCGAGTAGTTCTTCCTCCTGAAGGGACGTAATATATGTTGGAAGTCCCCTTCTCAGCCCCTTAGCAAGTTGCATCGCCCATAGGACTCGCTGCGGAGTCCCTTTAACTCGCTTCCCTGGAACTACGCAAGCTCCACTCGGATTCAGGACCACCACCACATCTGAATCCGGCTTTATCATGGCTTATAGCTGGGTAAGCAAAGACATGCCGATGACCACCTCGTAGTCGTCGATCGGGGCGACCACCGCTGTCACCCGTCCGGTCCATGCGCCGAATTGGATCTCAACATCCTTTGACGTTCCGCTGGTAGCCACTTCTGCGGAGTTGACCGCCTTGAACGTGTGTTCATCATGTTCAATCTTCAGATTTAACCTCTTTGCCGTAGCTAGGTCCACAAAGAAGTCAGTGGCACTCGTATCAATGAGTGCCTGGAAGATGTGACCACCAATGCAGATAGGTGCATAGAGCAGACCTCGTGGCCCCTTGGCCTTCAGGGCATTGAGACTGAGTGAGCCCATCCTTTGGTCGGTCTCTTCCTTCTCCTCCACCGCCATAGATGCTATCTTGCCCCTCAATGGACAGTCCTTCACCTTGTGCGGTCCATTGCAAATATAGCATGAGATAGTGCTGGTACCTTGCGCCACCCCTTTGCCCTTCGCTTGGGAAGCCCCTCCACTCGAGGAGCTCGGATTCGAGCCTTTTGTACCTCCTTTGTGACCTGATTTTGCTCCCCCACCTTTGCCCTGTTTCGATGCTTGGGCTTTGGGAGCTGTGGGTTGAGTCTTGAACTCGATGAGAGCCTCCGCTTGAGCTATCGCCTCGTTCAAGCTCTGGACTCCTCTTCGCTGCAATTCCATCTTTGCCCACGGTTTGAGCCCGTCAAGAAAAGTGAAGAGAGAGTCCTCGTTGCTGAGGTCTAGTACCTCCAAACAATTTGCTGAACTCTCGCACATACTCACGCACATCGCCCTTTTGCGTGAGTCGCCGTAGTCGTGCTCGAGCATCATCCTTAGCGAACGCGGGGAAGAATTGCTTTCGAAGTTCAGTTTGGAACTGTACCCAAGTGGTGATTGGAACAGCCCCTCGCTTCACATCGTCGGCCCGACGTCGCCACCAAAGCATCGCCACGTCCCTCAAGAACATGGCCGCCGTGCTCACCTTCATGGCTTCCTCCCTCACGCTGGTAACCTGCAAGTATTGCTCCACGGCGAAAAGAAAGTTATCCACCTCCTTCGCGGACCGTCGTCCGCAGAACTCTTGTAGCTTGGGAACATCAAGCTTGTGCAGGGGGCGCGTAGCCTCTCTTGCGGCCTCCATTGTCAATGGAGAAGAGGATACGCCTGTGGTGGTACTCTCCTTTAAAAGATCAACCACCTGATTTTGGAGAGCCTTCACCATGATCTCCAACTCCTCGTTACGCCGCAGCACTTGCTTATAGCGCCGCTCCATATCGAAGGAAATCTGGTTCAGCTGAGTGGCGATTTCACCTCGGAGGGTTGCGTCCGTACCCTCAAGGTCCTCCATCCGTCCTTCAACCTCCGCTATTTGGGCCTCGCACCTCCGTAATCGATTGTCGGCAGAGATAACCGGAGATGCAATACATAACCCATACAGAGAGTCATCAACTGGATGCACTCCACCCATCGCCGTGCCTCCTCCTGAGGCTGGATTGGGATCCATGGTCGAGGATGATGCGTCCGCCATTCCCACCATGGAAGTTACCGTAGAGGTCGTCTCCTTCATTTCTGGTATGGCTCTGATACCAAGTGACACGTACGAAGGGATTACAAAGCGAATCCCAACAACGTGTGGCTCGGTCTATCGAAGATAACCGATCAGCCTTCTGGCATGGGTACCTAGTCTCTATGACTTAGGTCACGCCTAACAACAATAATGCAGCGAAACACAACACCAGAAAATACCACGAAGGAGAAGAAGAAATGTAGGGAAAGAGAACTTTATTGAATAACCACTCAACTGATTACAATAAGCTCTCTTGGCCTTGGCCTCTCCAGCTCTACCGGATACCAATCCCTCCCCTTTGAGGGTCCTCTTATAGAGGAGAAACCTCTAGTTACAAGTCCCTCACGAACTCAACTCCCCATGCACAAGATAAGGATGAATTCTAGATAAGATAGGAAAACCCCGATTCCCGCAGGATTCTGCGCAATCAGATAAAACAGCCAAGTTCATGCCTCAAACGAACTCGGATTACCATAAAACTAGATTCGTTGGATTCGGGACGAAAAACCCTTCCAGATGGCACCTTTTTCACTTTGAACGGACTTCTGTAGAGTTCTCGAAATGCCCCTCAAAGTGAAAGCGCGTGGAAACAGCGTTACAACCACGTCTTCTTGACACGAACGAAGGGATTACAAAGCGAATCCCAACAACGTGCGGCTCGGTCTATCAAAGATAACCGATCAGCCTTCCTGGCGTGGGTACCTAGTCTCTATGACTTAGGTCATGCCTAACAACAATAATGCAGCGAAACACAACACCAGAAAATACCACGAAGGAGAAGAAGAAATGTAGGGGAAGAGAACTTTATTGAATAACCACTCAACTGATTACAATAAGCTCTCTTGGCCTCTCCAGCTCTACCGGATACCAATCCCTCCCCTTTGAGGGTCCTCTTATAGAGGAGCAACCTCCAGTTACAAGTCCCTCACGAACTCAACTTCCCATGCACAAGATAAGGATGAATTCTAGATAAGATAGGAAAACCCCGATTCCCGCAGGATTCTGCGCAATCAGATAAAACAGCCAAGTTCGTGCCTCAAACGAACTCCGATTACCATGAAACTAGATTCGTTGGATTCAAGACGAAGAATCCTTCCAGATGGCACCTTTTCCACTTTGAACGGACTTCTGTAGAGTTCCCAAAATGCCCCTCAAAGTGAAAGCGCGTGGAAACAGCGTTTCAGCCACGTCTTCTAACCATACACGTTTTCAGTTATAAAAACGTGTTAAAATGTGTCCCTTGCCTTCTGGAGAC
The DNA here is from genome assembly GCF_009389715.1 of Phoenix dactylifera. Taxonomy (NCBI): domain Eukaryota; kingdom Viridiplantae; phylum Streptophyta; class Magnoliopsida; order Arecales; family Arecaceae; genus Phoenix; species Phoenix dactylifera. Next base: position 5,117,927 of record NC_052400.1, read on the forward strand.
TTATGCCACGTTCCTCCATCAGTGGCACACATTTCCATGCATCCTAATTTCCCGGATTCAGTCCATGCTTCGAGATAAGCCCACAACGCTGAATCAGTCTCGTTGCAGCAGCTTTCCTCCTAATGATGAACCAGCATGTATTCTCAACAATACATGCCTTGGAGCACGTGCCCACGGCCGCATGCTCTTGGGTATTCCACCTACATCTTGCACACGTTTCCCTAGGTTTCCCTCTAGAGGTACCTTGCGCCACCCCTTTGCCCTTCGCTTGGGAAGCCCCTCCACTCGAGGAGCTCGGATTCGAGCCCTTTGTACCTCCTTTGTGACCCGATTTCGCTCCCCCACCTTTGCCCTGTTTCGATGCTTGGGCTTTGGGAGCTGTGGGTTGAGTCTTGAACTCGATGAGAGCCTCCGCTTGAGCTATCGCCTCGTTCAAACTCTGGACTCCTCTTCGCTGCAACTCCATCTTTGCCCACGGTTTGAGCCCGTCAAGGAAAGTGAAGAGAGAGTCCTCGTTGCTGAGGTCTGGTACCTCCAACAACAATTCGCTGAACTCTCGCACATACTCACGCACATCGCCCTTTTGCGTGAGTCGCCGTAGTCGTGCTCGAGCATCATCCTTAGCGAACGCGGGGAAGAATTGCTTTCGAAGTTCAGTTTGGAACTGTACCCAAGTGGTGATTGGAACAGCCCCTCGCTTCACATCGTCGGCCCGACGTCGCCACCAAAGCATCGCCACATCCCTCAAGAACATGGCCGCCGTGCTCACCTTCATGGCTTCTTCCCTCACGCCGGTAACCTGCAAGTATTGCTCCACGGCGAAAAGAAAGTTATCCACCTCCTTCGCGGACCGTCGTCCGCAGAACTCTTGTGGCTTGGGAACATCAAGCTTATGCAGGGGGCGCGTAGCCTCTCTTGCGACCTCCATTGTCAATGGAGAAGAGGATACGCCTGTGGTGGTACTCTCCTTTAAAAGGTCAACCACCTGATTTTGGAGAGCCTTCACCATGATCTCCAACTCTTCGTTACGCCGCAGCACTTCCTTATAGCGCCGCTCCATATCGAAGGAAATCTGGTTCAGCTGAGCGGCGATCTCACCTCGGAGGGTTGCGTCCCTACCCTCAAGGTCCTCCATCCGTCCTTCAACCTCAGCTATTTGGGCCTCGCACCTCCGTAATCGATTGTCGGCGGAGATAACCGGAGATGCAATACGTAACCCATACAGAGAATCATCAACTGGATGCGCTCCACCCATCGTCGTGCCTCCTCCTGAGGCTGGATTGGGATCCATGGTCGAGGATGATGCGTCCGCCATTCCCACCATGGAAGTTACCGTAGAGGTCGTCTCCTTCATTTCTGGTATGGCTCTGATACCAAGTGACACGAACGAAGGGATTACAAAGCGAATCCCAACAACGTGCGGCTCGGTCTATCAAAGATAACCGATCAGCCTTCCTGGCGTGGGTACCTAGTCTCTATGACTTAGGTCACGCCTAACAACAATAATGCAGCGAAACACAACACCAGAAAATACCACGAAGGAGAAGAAGAAATGTAGGGGAAGAGAACTTTATTGAATAACCACTCAACTGATTACAATAAGCTCTCTTGGCCTCTCCAGCTCTACCGGATACCAATCCCTCCCCTTTGAGGGTCCTCTTATAGAGGAGCAACCTCCAGTTACAAGTCCCTCACGAACTCAACTTCCCATGCACAAGATAAGGATGAATTCTAGATAAGATAGGAAAACCCCGATTCCCGCAGGATTCTGCGCAATCAGATAAAACAGCCAAGTTCGTGCCTCAAACGAACTCCGATTACCATGAAACTAGATTCGTTGGATTCAGGACGAAGAATCCTTCCAGATGGCACCTTTTCCACTTTGAACGGACTTCTGTAGAGTTCCCAAAATGCCCCTCAAAGTGAAAGCGCGTGGAAATAGCGTTTCAGCCACGTCTTCTAACCATACACGTTTTCAGTTATAAAAACGTGTTAAAATGTGTCCCTTGCCTTCTGGAGACTTATGCCACGTTCCTCAGTGGCACACATTTCCATGCATCCTAATTTCCCGGATTCAGTCCATGCTTCGAGATAAGCCCACAACGCTGAATCAGTCTCGTTGCAGCAGCTTTCCTCCTAATGATGAACCAGCATGTATTCTCAACAATACACGCCTTGGAGCACGTGCCCACGGCCGCATGCTCTTGGGTATTCCACCTACATCTTGCACACGTTTCCCTAGGTGATCCTAGGGTCCAGATTTGGTCTCCAAGTTGCCCAAATCTCTAGAGAGCACCGTCAGACCTCGAACCCGTCCAGCGACCTGATCTGGTTTATACCTTGATCCGCATCCGGTCCAGCCCCGATTCGAGGAGCCGTGACATTCTAACCATACATGTTTTCAGTTATAAAAACGTGTCCCTTGCCTTCTGGAGACTTATGCCACGTTCCTCCATCAGTGGCACATATTTCCATGCATCCTAATTTCCCGGATTCAGTCCATGCTTCGAGATAAGCCCACACTGCTGAATCAGTCTCGTTGCAGCAGCTTTCCTCCTAATGATGAACCAACATGTATTCTCAACAATACACGCCTTGGAGCATGTGCCCACGGCTCCATGCTCTTGGGTATTCCACCTACATCTTGCATACGTTTCCCTAGGTGATCCTAGGGCCCAGATTTGGTCTCCAAGTTGCCCAAATCTCTAGAGAGCACCGTCAGACCTCGAACCCGTCCAGCGACCTGATCTGGTTTATACCTTGATCCGCGTCCGGTCCAGCCCCGATTCGAGGAGCCGTGACACAAGGAAGTACTATCTCAAGATCTCGAATAAGGCTCATGATGGAAGAGGTGGTGTGTCATGCCCCCAACCCAAAATTATGAGTCAAGGACATGTCAATCGTTACATATAAGTCACTTACCTACAAGCATACATGACTTTCATTATAATTCATAAATAATGCAGTGGAGTAAAACGAGAGAAACTAAAATCCAAATTTTAATAGTTAATAAATCCAAACTAACAAGCCATGTCCAGAATTTTTGTTCACAAGAGTCTTACATCAATTATTCATCAAATACTAAAATCAAAAGCAGGGCTAATTCTAAACTATGTTGGTACATTTTTCTTTTGTCTTTAATTACATGCCCATAGCAGTACCCTAGTAGCAACTAATTCTGTAAATTTGTGAGCAAAGAAGAGACCAGATTATGAGCCCAACATCCCAATTAGTAATGAAGAATTTTTAAAGAGAAGCCTTGGTGCAAGAAGGACTCCTCCCTTCACTAGAAAATCAGCATGTGTGATGATCATCCCTTGCTGATTTTTTGGGATCCTCATCTTGCTGATTTTTAGGAATCCTCATCTCCATGATTTGGCATCCCTTTGAGGAGTTCTATTTGAAGGACTCTCATGAGGTGAAGGAAATTCAGCATGAAGCCTTGACGTGAAATCTCCTAAAGACATGAATCATCCAACGGTTGGGAGTCTTAGAGGGCATGTTTTCTTAGCGTGAAGTCCTTGGAGAGTACTTCTTTAGGCTTGAAGACTCTTTGAAGATTTTTCTTGGCATGTGGAGTCTTTTGACTTGTCAAATTCTATTTTGGTTAGGAGTCCTATTAAGTCCCTAGTATTTGAATTTAGTCATGAGCCTAAATTTGAGTTTAAGTTATGTAATGAGTTTTCTATTTTGTTCCAACACCCCATCTATTTATAGGGTGGACGTTGAAGAATAAAGGCAGAATTAATTTTGATTTTCAATTGCTCTTAACATTGAGTGGCATGAGGTTTCTTCTTCCCCCTTTGGTGAGACTCCAAAGGTTCCTTTTTTTCTCGATGAGATGCCGGAAATCATTGAATTTAGGATAGAGGTGAGACTCTTCTATTCAGCCCATAGTTATCTTGTTACTATCAAAACTGCAGCACCTTCCATTGTTCCTTCGTCCACCCTGCCAATCTTCATCATGCCATAGCTCTAATCCCTTAAACGGCCAATCATCACAAAATTCTTTAGGTTTCAAATCTGAATCGCAGGCCTAATCACTTCCTCCCACGTTCTAACCCAAATTAGTTTTAGGTCCAACCAATTTCAACCATCATCCATCAAAAATTCAGTAGCACGCATCCCCGACTGCATCAGTTGGTATCAAAGCAAATCGCTCCACATGGTTATAAGAAGAAGCCGTCCCTACTATTATGATCCCTACTATGATGATTCCTACTATGACGATCAATACTATTCCTACAACATCGAACGACAATAAGATGATCTGATGGATGAAGTTCAAAATCAAATGGCTACCTTAGCATGAAAGATGGATGTTGTGAGGCAGAACTACGATGTCGTAGCTGTGTCAAATTATAAGTTGGGCAAAGACCTTCAGGATGTAGCAACAAAGGCGCTCTTTCTCCTCGAGGTATTTCTCCATTTGTAAGATCTGAAATCTTTGCAAATAGGGGTACATATCCGGAGCGAGGAACAACAAAATTCAACAAAAAATAATGAGTCCCATGCTGCAAAGAAGAGGCAAACTCAATTGTTCCAAGTGCGGTGGCTAGGGGCACCTCGTTGATATTTGTCCTACTAAAGATCAATAGATATTTGAAGAAGACCTTGACATTGATTTTGAAAATTTAGCAGCACCGTTTGTTGCTGTCCCTGCTGCTGAGATTCTTTCTCCTTCTCCACTAGGCCTGCTGAGATTGAGGACAAGGAGGAAGCCAACGTGGAAGATAAAATTTCAAAGGTGATCTCATCTGAATTTGAATCTTTTTTCGATAATTTTTCTGATGTAACTCCAGGAGAATTGCCTTGATGTGGAAAAAAGTGGATCACCCAATGCATATGGTTAAAGCACCCGAATCCGACAGTAAACCTAGTCCCGGCAAGCCTAGTCTCGGCGGGCATAGTCTTGGCGAATGTAATCTCGGTAAGCATGGTCTCGATGGGCATGGTCTCGACGAGCGTGATCTTGGTAAGCATGGTCTCGGCGAGCGTGATCTCGGTAAGCATGGTCTCGGCTAAGCAAAGCTTGAATGACCTCGAGGCCAAGAAAGACCTAATTAGAAGCTGAGACCGATCCCAACTCCACCGAAAGTGAGCCGATCTCTAAATCGGAGCGTCTGCAGAAGGGGTCACCAAATCCTCCATATTCGGGATCATATTCCGCAATCTCCGCTACAACAACTGTCAAACCTGAATCCTTGCAATCTCAACCAATTGCCAGCTAACCCGAATTTCCATGCCATCTAAGGTAATCTATTTAACCCAAGATTTGCGCAACCACGTCCGATTGCGAATAACCGCCACACCCCCTCCTATAAAAAGGGGAAAACTTCGGGGAGAGAGGGGACTTCTCCCCCTCTACAAAAAGATTTCTCCATTAGAATATCTACGAATCCTCTCTAACTTAAGCATCGGAGGGCCTTCGCCGGATCCCCCGGCCTGGGCTTCTTGTAGGTCTATCAGAGACAGTCGTCCGCCACCGGGTCCGATTTCCAGCAACAACAGTTGGCGCTAGAGCAAGGGTCCGAGTCGTGATCATGAGACTAAGGAGCAGTGGGGCTTCTAATATCTCTAGACATTGTGCACCAAACCCTGGTCGCTCGATCCAAAATCCACAGCCAATGCCTCCGGCAGATCAAGTTCTGCAGATCCAACCTGAACAGTTTGACGTGCTGGTGCAATAAGTCCAAACGCTAGCCACAGCAGTCCAAGGCCTCCAACAAGCGGAGGCCCCTCTTATGCTGCCTCTATGAGGTCACACTCAATCGGCACTCCCTCTAGATGGGCATGTGTCGTGAGGCCGTAATCCCCGCCATTGTTCCTCAAAAATCAATGATGGGGAACGACGTCGTTACGAGGATTCTTTTCAAACATCCCCTCATGAGGAGTTGTCAAGGAGTCGCTAGGATAGGAGGCCGCAGCCTCTAACCTGGCCGCAGCCTTCTGAGGCCGGCTCAACCCCGGGTCAATCAGTACCGAGACGGACCACTGCGACAGAGAACTTGACAAGAAGGTCGAAGAACTCAGGCGACAAATCAAGGCGCTTCAGAATCAAGGAGCAAGGCGTGAGGGTGACACTACCAAGTCACAATTTTCCTGCTAGATCGAGGACGAACCAATCCCACTGAGATTCAAGATGTCCCAAATAGAACCATATAATGGGACAACTGATCCACCAAAGATCATTTCAACCTAGCTTATGGAACGGAAGCAATCATCCCCTTGGAGATCGGACTTCCATCAGCAAGGGTGGAGAACTACGATGCAGCTTCCAATTCATCACGACTCAGAAGCAACTTAGATCTTCTTGAAAAAATAAGGGAAGCCGCTCGAATCCGCATGGCAAGATATCAACAGAAAGCGGCACAATATTACAACTCTAAAGTCAAGGTCAAGCTCTTCAAAGTGGGTGATCTTATCCTGAGAAAAGCTGAAGCCTCTCGACCTACGGAGCAAGAAACGCTTGCCCCAAATTGGGAAGGACCATATCGAGTCGTTCGGATCCAACAGCCCAGAGCATACAAGTTAGAGTCCCTCGATGGAACTCTTATTCTTCGAAGTTGGAACTCCGAGAACCTCAGGATGTATTATCAATAAAGCCCTTTTAAGGGTCTCTCTCAAATGCTTGAAAATCCAACCAATAAGACGTTCCTCAAGGATTTCTCCAGACCATTCAAAACTTCTTCTAATGTTGATCTGCTTATGAACCACAGGTTCCTGTTACAACAGAAAGTGTTCTCATAACACCGAAAAATGCCTTGAGTCATTTGGAAGAGACCTAATGACGTCCCGACCAAGCTCAGGATGCCCCGCTGAGTCGACTGCGAGCTAAGGCTCCCTCGACGTCGGGTACTACCAAATGACGTCCCGACCAAGCTCGGGATGCCCCGCTGAGTCGACCGCGAGCTAAGGCTCCCTCGACCTCGGGTACTACCTAATGATGTCCCGACCAAGCTCGGGATGCCTTGCCGAGTCGACCGCGAGCTAAGGCTCCCTCGACCTCGGGTACTACCTAATGACATCCCGACCACAATTCAAGATGCCTAAGGCAGAGACTATGGATCGAAGGACACTCAAGCCTGTGATAGCTTGCAATTCCAACGGCCGAACAACAGCTTGACCTTAGCCCGCGCTACAACTAGATCCACGCCCGGAGACTTAGTAAAATTCTTCGAAAAACATCAGAATCAGATTCAAAAGTGAACAACGCACGAAGTCCTGCCCAAATAATCAAAAACAAAAGTTCATCGAGAACACATGTAGAGACAAGTTCGAAAATGCAACAAAATTCATACTAGATGAAGAAAATATATTGTTCATTTGTCACAGCATGTTGAATCGGGGCTGGACCGGACGGAGATTAAGGTATAAACCAGATCGGATCACTGGACGGGTTTGAGGTCTGACCATGCTTTCTAGAGATTTGGGCAACTTGGAGACCAAATCTGGGGCTTAGGATCACCTAGGGAAACGTGTGCAAGATCTAGAAGGAATACCCAAGAGCATGGGGCCGGGGGCACGTGCTCCAAGGCGTGTATTGGCAAGAATACATACTACTTCATCATTAGGAGGAAAACTGCTGCAACGAGTCTGATTCAGTGTTGAGGGTTTATCTCGAAGCATGGCCTGAATCCGGAAAATTGGGATGCATAGAAATGTGTGCCACTGATGGAGGTACGTGGCATAAGTCTCCAGAAGGCAAGGGACACGTTTTTAACACGTTTTCTAACTGAAAGATAGATGGTTAGAAAATATGGCTGTAACGCTGTTTCCACACGTTCTCACGTTGAGGGGCATTGGGAAGGACTATCAGATTCAGAAGCAAGCTGGGAGTATGGTGATGAACTATGGCAGTTCGAGGACATCATCAATGAGTACTGCCTAGCCTCGTCAGGGGCAACTTCAGCTTAGGTCGGGGAGAGTGTCATGGTACCTCGAATCGGGGCTGGACCAGACGCGGATCAAGGTATAAACCAGATCGGGTCGCTGGACAGGTTCGAGGTCTAACCGTGCTTTCTAGAGATTTGGGCAACTTGGAGACCAAATCTGGGCCCTAGGATCACCTAGGGAAACATGTGCAAGATCTAGGAGGAATACCCAAGAGCATGGGGCGGGGGGCACGTGCTCCAAGGCGTGTATTGGCAAGAATACATACTACATCATTAGGAGGAAAGCTGCTACAACAAGTCTGATTCAGTGTTGAGGGCTTATCTCGAAGCATGGGCTGAATCCAAGAAATTGGGATGCATAGAAATGTGTGCCACTGATGGAAGTACGTGGCATAAGTCTCTAGAAGGCAAGGGACACGGTTTTAACATGTTTTCTATCTGAAAGATAGATGGTTAGAAAACGTGGCTGTAACGCTGTTTCCACATGTTCTCACGTTGAGGGGCATTTCAGAAACTTTATAGAAGTTCGTTCATTTAGTTATATCATCTGCAATTGCCTGAATCTCGAGACTTAAGTGGGAAAGGTGCTATCTGGAAGTATTTTTCGTTCTGAATCCAACAAATCTGGTTTCATTGTAATCCGAGTTCGGTTGGGGCACGAACTTGGCCGTTTCAGCTGATTGCGTAGAATCCTGCTGGAATCAGGATTATTCTATCTTATATATACATGGGAAGTTGAGTTCGTGAGGAACTTGTAATTGGAGGTTGCTCTTCTATAAGAGGACCCTCAAAGTGGAGGGATTGGTATCGGGTATAGCTCGAGAGACCAGAGAGACCAGGAGAGCTTATTGTAATCAGTTGAGTGGTTATTCAATAAAGTTCTCTTCCCCTGTATTTCTCTTTCTCCTTCGTGGTATTTTCTGGTATTGTGCTTCGCTGCATTATTGTTGTTAGGCGTGACCTAAGTCACAGAGACTAGGTTCCCACGCCAGGAAGGCTGATCGGTTATTTTTGGTAGACCGAGCCGCACGTTGTTGGGATACGCTCTGAGATCCCTTCGTACGTGACACATTGATAAAAAGCCTTGAGGCCAAATACAGGGACACTGACTCTAAGGCCGTCCCATTTAACCTTATTTACAAAGACGATAAAAAAGAAAGAGGTGACGAACAGCAAAATCTCAAGTCACCTTCGAAGCAGTGGTGACCTTGGCACTGGCCTCGGAGCCGTCTGCTAGAGCAGCCTTGGGAGCCACTTCGAGAGCACTCTCTAAAGCTACTTCAGATGGAATCTCGCGGGCGGCCTCAGGAGCCATCTCGGTCTAGGCCTCAACGACCACAGGGACGGGACTCTCGGGCGCACCATCATCCTCAACGGCCTCGAACAAACGATGCTGAAGGTTGCTAAAGTCCATCTTGGGACAAAGTCTTTGCACCTGACCCCGAAAATCCTCGAAGCCGCGAATAAGCCCATCGACAGCCTCGTCCTCCAACTCCTCTCGGTACTCGGCCGACTCGCAAAAAATATGCACCGCATTCCGAGCCTGTTCTATCACCTTCTCCTCTCGAGCTTCTAGTTGCTTAACTTTCAACCGTAGGATTCCCACCTCGTATTTTTGGCCTGCGAGCTCAAACTGGGTGTCGACTAAGCATGCCTTGGAAGCACGAAGTGCCGACCTAGTGAGAGCATGCGAGGCTTCCTCCTCAAGGCGCTCGGTCTTGAACTTAAGCTCGAACTTGGCAGCCTCCACCCTCACGGTGGATTCCTTCCACTTGGCCTCGGCTTCAGCGAGCTTTTTATTCGCGAGCTCTTGTCCTTTCTGGCTCCTCCAAGCCAGGCTTTGATAGTCAGCTATCGCGGAAGCTAACACGTCAATTTCGTGGTGGTGCTGTAACAAAAAAAAATAAAAGTTAGTCGAGATTGAGAACTTAGAAGAATATGAAAGCATAAGAAAAACTTACTCGAACAGCAGAATAGTAAGCCTGGTCAACAAAATCGCTGATCTCGCCGGCTTCGAGCTCGGCTTGTCAGCTAGAAGTAGTGCGCAGCGGACGACCTCCCGAACAACTTCGCTGTTATGGAAGGCCGAGTCGTCCTAAAAAAACTAGCCACTTGGGGGAGTAGGGCCTCTTCTCGGAACAATCCTCAACCCTTGAAGAGCTCGGGGGGTTGAGTCTTGAAGAGCAAGGCAGGGGAGCACACGAAGAATTCAGAACTCCAAGACCACTGCCCGACTCAGGTCCCGAGCGCTGTAGACGGACGATCCTGCGGACTTTTTGAGGGCCCAAGGTTGGGCAAGCACGGGCCGCTGACTCCCTTGCGGCCTCAGTAGAAGCTGCGCGCTTGGCGGGAGAAGTTTCTTCCGATCTAGGCTCCCCGACCTTCTTTTTGCTGTTCTTCTGAATGAGGTCGGAAGTCCCAGCCTCAAGATCCCTGGCCTCCGTAGGGATCGAAGTCGAGGCCGGTCTAGGTCCCTTTCTAGGTAAGGGATGAGCTCCACCAGCTTCGGTTGCTCTTTTGTTGTACTTGGTGAGGAGGGTGTCGTTGCTGAACACCATCCCTGCAATCTCTGAAAAGGAAAAAGAAACTCAAGTAAAGTCTCATACCAACCCTAAAAAGAGGGGGGGGGGAAGAAAAAGAATAAGAAAGAAGAAATGAAACGAAGGACGACAGAATGAAGGGAGGAGCAATCCAACTGACCTTACCCCTAGGATGCGCAGAGCTTAGGCCGACATTCATCAAAGTCTCTTTGCTCAAGAGGTCGGTCAGAAGAATATCCCCCTTAAGATTGCGAAGAGCATCAAGAATTTTTTGCTCGTTCACAGAGGGTTTAGGGGTCTTGTTATTGGCCTTGAGTAGTGGTAGGCCCCATGATGGGTTGAACCCTCATGAATGCTTGGAGGAGAGAAAGAAAAACTTCTCTTTCCACCAACGAATGGAGGAAGGAGCACCTCGGAAGAACGGCTTACCTCCCCAAAGGGCAAAGTACAGCCATCCTCCATCTGTGGGGCTAGATTTCAGCATATAACACATGTGGAAGATGTTTACTAAGGTCGGTATTGTGTGAGCAAGACAAAGAGATAGGAAACCAATAATTATCCTCGAATCGGGGCTGGACCGGACGCGGATCAAGGTATAAACCAGATCAGGTCGCTGGACGGGTTCGAGGTGTGACGGTGCTCTCTAGAGATTTGGGCAACTTGGAGACCAAATCTGGGCCCTAGGATCACCTAGGGAAACGTGTGCAAGATGTAGGTGGAATACCCAAGAGCATGGGGCCGTGGGCACATGCTCCAAGGCGTGTATTGTTGAGAATACATGTTGGTTCATCATTAGGAGGAAAGCTGCTGCAACGAGACTGATTCAGCAGTGTGGGCTTATCTCGAAGCATGTACTGAATCCGGAAAATTGGGATGCATGAAAATATGTGCCACTGATGGAGGAACGTGGCATAAGTCTCCAGAAGGCAAGGGACACGTTTTAACACGTTTTTATAACTGAAAACGTGTATGGTTAGAAGACGTGCCTGTAACGCTGTTTCCACGCGCTTTCACTTTGAGGGGCATTTTGGAAACTCTACAGAAGTCCGTTCAAAGTGGAAAAGGTGCCATCTGGAAGGGTTTTTCGTCCCGAATCCAACGAATCTAGTTTTATGGTAATCCGAGTTCGTTTGAGGCATGAACTTGGCTGTTTTATCTTATTGCGCAGAATCCTGTGGGAATCGGGGTTTTCCTATCTTATTTAGAATTCATCCTTATCTTGTGCATGGGAAGTTGAGTTCGTGAGGGACTTGTAACTAGAGGTTTCTCCTCTATAAGAGGACCCTCAAAGGAGAGGGATTGGTATCCGGTAGAGCTGGAGAGGCCAAGAGAGCTTATTGTAATCAGTTGAGTGGTTATTCAATAAAGTTCTCTTCCCCTACATTTCTTCTTCTCCTTCGTGGTATTTTCTGGTGTTGTGTTTCGCTGCATTATTGTTGTTAGGCGTGACCTAAGTCATAGAGACTAGGTACCCACGCCAGAAGGCTGATCGGTTATCTTCGATAGACCGAGCCGCACGTTGTTGGGATTCGCTTTGTAATCCCTTCGTACGTGTCACTTGGTATCAGAGCCATACCAGAAATGAAGGAGACGACCTCTACAGTAACTTCCATGGTGGGAATGGCGGATGCATCATCCTCGACCATGGATCCCAATCCAACCTCAGGAGGAGGCACGGCGATGGGTGGAGCGCATCCAGTTGATGATTCTCTGTATGGGTAACGTATTGCATCTCTAGTTATTTCTGCCGACAATCGATTACGGAGGTGCGAGGCCCAAATAGCGGAGGTTGAAGGACGGATGGAGGACCTTGAGGGCAGGGACGCAACCCTCCGAGGTGAAATCGCCACTCAGCTGAACCAGATTTCCTTCTATATGGAGCGGCGCTATAAGGAAGTGCTGCGGCATAATGAGGAGTTGGAGATCATGGTGAAGGCTCTCCAAAATCAGGTGGTTGACCTTTTAAAGGAGAGTACCACCACAGGCGTATCCTCTTCTCCATTGACAATGGAGGTCGCAAGAGAGGCTACGCGCCCCCTGCACAAGCTTGATGTTCCCAAGCCACAAGAGTTCTGCGGACGACGGTCCGCGAAGGAGGTGGATAACTTTCTTTTCGCCGTGGAGCAATACTTGTAGGTTACCGGCATGAGGGAGGAAGCCATGAAGGTGAGCACGGCGGCCATGTTCTTGAGGGACGTGGCGATGCTTTGGTGGCGACGTCGGGCCGACGATGTGAAGCGAGGGGCTGTTCCAATCACCACTTGGGTACAGTTCCAAACTGAACTTCGAAAGCAATTCTTCCCCGCGTTCGCTAAGGATGATGCTCGAGCACGACTATGGCGACTCACGCAAAAGGGCGATGTGCGTGAGTATGTGCGAGAGTTCAGCGAATTGTTGTTGGAGGTACCAGACCTCAGCAACGAGGACTCTCTCTTCACTTTTCTTGACGGGCTCAAACCGTGGGCAAAGATGAAATTGCAGCGAAGAGGAGTCCAAAGCTTGAACGAGGCGATAGGTCAAGCGGAGGCTCTCATCGAGTTCAAGACTCAACCCACAGCTCCCAAAGCCCAAGCATCGAAACAGGGCAAAGGTGGGGGAGCGAAATCAGGTCACAAAGGAGGTACAAAAGGCTCGAATCTGAGCTCCTCGAGTGGAGGGGCTTCCCAAGCGAAGGGCAAAGGGGTGGCGCAAGGTACCGGCACTATCTCATGCTATATTTGCAATGGACCGCACAAGGTGAAGGACTGTCCATTGAGGGGCAAGATAGCATCTATGGCGGTGGAGGAGAAGCAAGAGACCGACCAAAGGATGGGCTCACTCAGTCTCAATGCCCTGAAGGCCAAGGGGCCACGAGGTCTGCTCTATGGCCACTGACTTCTTTGTGGACCAAGCTACGGCAAAGAGGTTAAATCTGAAGATTGAACATGATGAACACACGTTCAAGGCGGTCAACTCCGCAGAAGTGGCTACCAGCGGAACGTCAAAGGATGTTGAGATCCAATTCGGCGCATGGACCGGACGGGTGACAGCGGTGGTCGCCCCGATCGACGACTACGAGGTGGTCATCGGCATGTCTTTGCTTACCCAGCTACAAGCCATGATAAAGCCGGATTCAGATGTGGTGGTGGTCCTGAATCCGAGTGGAGCTTGCGCAGTTCCAGGGAAGCGAGTTAAAGGGACTCCGCAGCGAGTCCTATCGGCGATGCAACTTGCTAAGGGGCTGAGAAGGGGACTTCCAACATATATTACGTCCCTTCAGGAGGAAGAACTACTCGAAGGAGAGGAGATTCCAGCGCCCATCTAGGGTGTTCTCACTGAATTCGGGGATGTGATGCCCCCCGAGTTACCCAAGCAATTGCCGCCAAAAAGAGAAATCGATCATCGGATTGATTTGGTGCATGGAGCACGTCCATCGGATTGATTTGGTGCATGGAGCACGTCCCACTCCAGCTCAAGCACCATATAGGATGGCCCCACCTGAACTCCAGGAGCTGAGGAGGCAGCTAACGGAGTTGGTGGACAGCGGGTTCATTCGACCTTCGAAGAGTCCGTATGGAGCACCGGTACTTTTTCAGAAGAAGCACGATGGTTCGTTGAGACTCTGCATCGACTACAGGGCCCTCAACAAGCTCACGGTGAAGAACAAGTACCCCATTCCTCGGATTGATGATTTGTTCGATCAACTTGGCAAGGCACGATGGATTTCCAAGTTGGATCTTCGCAGCGGGTACTATCAGGTTCGCGGCGAAGGAGGACATTGAGAAGACTGCATGTGTAACAAGGTACGGAAGCTTCGAGTACCTTGTCATGCCTTTCGGCCTCACCAATGCACCAGCAACTTTCTGTGCTTTGATGCAGCGTGTACTCCACGACTTCATCGATAAATTTGTGGTAGTATACTTGGATGAAATTGTCGTATACAGCCGGACATTGGATGAGCATGTGGCACACCTGAGGCAAGTCTTTTCTACCCTACGGCAGCACCAACTCTTTGTGAAGAGGGAGAAGTGTGTGTTTGCGCAGCAGAGGGTGCCGTTCCTCGGGCACATCATTGGGGATGGAAGGCTCATGATGGATCCCTCAAAAATTTCAGCCAAAGCCGAGTGGGAGGTACCTACACGTGCTACACACTTACGCTCTTTTCTTGGCTTGGCAAATTACTATAGGAGGTTCATCATCGGATATTCGAAGTTATGCGCCCCACTGACGGATTGTTGAAGAAGGATCGACCATGGGGGTGGTCAAACCAATGTCAGGAGGCATTTGATCATCTCAAGCAGGCGGTCACGGCGGAGCCGGTCCTCGTGCTACCGGACTTTTCTATTTCTTTTGAAGTCCACACCGACGCATCAGATTTTGCCATTGGAGGGGTGCTCATGCAGGAAGGGCACCCAGTGGCCTACGAGAGTCGGAAGTTGAACGACACCGAGCGCAGGTATACGGTTCATGAAAAGGAGATGACTGCAATTGTGCACTGTCTTCGAACCTGGCGTCATTACCTCCTCGGATCTAGGTTTGTGGTGCGCACGGATAACGTGGCCACAAGCTACTTTCAGACCCAACCAAAACTCACCCCCAAACAGGCGAGATGGCAGCAGTTTCTGGCTGAATTTGATTTCGACATCGAGTACAAGCCGGGCAGAACTAATTCAGTCCCGGATGCTTTGAGTAGAAAGGCACAGCTAGCTGCAGTCTCTTCCTTTTCCGGACCAGCAAGTAACCTAATGGAGAGGGTCAAGACCGAGATGGAGAAGGATCAATGGGCCACTTCCATGGGTGAACTCATCAAAGACGGCAAGGCGCGTCGTTTCTGGACCGAAGGAGGGCTGATTTTGACACGAGGGCGACGTGTCTATGTGCCTTCAGGTGGAGGGCTGAGGTGCGAGGTGTTGCGAGAACACCATGATTCTATGTGGGTGGGACACCAGGGGGTGCATCGGACCCAAGCTCTCATAGAACATAACTACTATTGGCCAAAGATGCGGGATGACATCGA
This sequence comes from Phoenix dactylifera, assembly GCF_009389715.1. Classification (NCBI taxonomy): domain Eukaryota; kingdom Viridiplantae; phylum Streptophyta; class Magnoliopsida; order Arecales; family Arecaceae; genus Phoenix; species Phoenix dactylifera. The sequence goes on from NC_052400.1 coordinate 5,133,358, forward strand.
GGAGTATGTTCGCACTTGTCTACTATGCCAACAAGACAAGATTGAACATCGACGGCCTGCGGGGTTGTTGGAGCCATTACCTATACTAGAGCGTCCGTGGGAGAGTGTCTCCATGGACTTCATCATCGGGCTACCTCTGGCGGATGGGAACAGCTCTATCATGGTAGTGGTGGATCGCTTCTCGAAGTATGGAGTCTTCATTGCAGCACCTACTACTTGCCATGCAGAGGACGTGGTGCGGTTGTTCTTTACATATGTGGTGAAATATTGGGGGATACCGCGGAGTATCGTTTCTGATCGCGATGCTCGCTTCATGGGGAGGTTCTGGACGGAGTTATTTCGGATACTCGGAACGGAGCTGAAGATGTCCACGGCCTTCCACCCTCAGACCGATGGCCAAACAGAGCGAACCAATGCATTATTGGAGATGTATTTGAGGCACTATGTGAGTGCCAACCAGCGGAATTGGGTACGACTCTTGGACCAAGCCCAATTCAGCTACAACTTACAGCGATCGGAGTCGACAGGTAAATCACCATTCGAGGTGATTACAGGGCTGCAACCAGACACTCCAGGAAGTATCGCATGGGACGTAATCCGACCGCCTACAAGTTCGTGAGAGGGATCTGAAGGAGGATACAGATTTGGTTCAGTTCTCCTTGTGGAAGGCGACCAAACGGATGAAGAAGGGGGCTGACATAAAGCGGCGGGCAGCTGAATTTCAGGTTGGTGATCGGGTATTGGTGAAGCTTTATCATCACATGAAATTGAAGTCGGGCTACCACAAAGCACTTGTGAGGAGGTATGAAGGTCCCTTCATCATCACACTGTTAGAAGTATGCCCTAGAAGCCAATTTGGCAGACGCATTATTTTATTCTAGAACATAATTTTGTACTTGACTATTTATTATTGAATAAATAAAAGGCATCTTTTTCATTCATGTTCTTATGTGTCCATGAATCGTCCAAGGAATTAATAAGATGATGACGCATATTCTCAAGAGTTGAGAATTTGAGGCATGTGTCATTGGTGATTAATTCCTGAATTGCTCCGATCGATGGATCATCACAAGGACGATGATTGATCCGCTGAGATTAGTGCACATATTGCTTTCTTTGATGGACGAGTTTTGAGTCCACAGTGTAGGGACACTGGAGTAATTGTGCAAGTGCTTGTTAGAGAACAAGGGTACTGAGCATGACCAACACAAGAAGTCACTTAGATGTCTATCCACTTGTCAGTGACTTGCTTGATGTTGCAATGGTGTGACTGGTCCTTTGACCTGCGATGCTTCGGCTACTCACAGTGAGGTTATTGTAGTTTGACTGCACAAATACATGGTCTCTAGCCATATGGATCCATGCAGTGTAGATTGGCTGCAGTAGGTTCACTGTAGGAGTAGGGTATGCATCTACAAGGAATCTATCGATCTTGATAGATAATGAGAGATCCTATGTGATTTATAAGACTGAGTTCGTAAGACCTCGGCCGGAGCAGATTGCACAGTGGAGAAAGAGTTCTCCGCTCTCGAACTTAAGTCGAATAAATCTTGACATATGACAGACGAAGGGGTTTGACGAGTTATCCATGACCTCCGTCTTGTAGGGATCCATGATAGAAGGACTGTATCACACGATAACTGCACCTAGAGGTTCATCATTCTATTCTACTGGGTAGCCACTACATGCTGCTAGGTGTCACTAGTGGATGGTGGGACTCACAGGGATTATCTCGATGATCGATAAACCCTAATGAGTAGAGTTGGAATCATTCCGACCCATTGAAAGGAGTTTTCAATGATATTGTGATAGAGATTACAATATATCTCACTACCAGTCAGAGTAGAACCTATGGGGTCACACACACTAGAGGCATTGACCGATCCGATGGTTGAATCGTGATTAGGAATCACAAGTAATCAATTCGATTAATAATAAGTTGAAGAAGGAACAAAGGGAATTAATTAATTGGACTTGAAACAAGAGTCCTACTTGGAGTTGGATTCTTGGAGTCCTAATTGGATTAGGACTAGAATTCCTACTTGGACTGGGATTCTTACTTGGACTGGGAATCCTATTTGGAGTAGGACTAGGATTCCTACATGGAGTAGGATTCCTATAATTCTAATGAGATTAGGAGTTTTGAATTAAATTTGGATTCCTACTTGGAGTAGAATTTCTAGAGTCCTAATCGAATTAGGACTTCGAATTCAAATTAGAGTCCTAATTGGATTAGGACTAGAATTAAATAAATCCTAATGGGATTAGGACTTCTTAAGTCCCAATTAATTATTAATCTAATGAATCAAGATGACTCCTAATTAGATTAGGATTGAAGGGTTCAATTGAGTCATGGCTCATCAAGTTCTAATTGGATTAGGACTTACCTAGATTAAAACTCAAATTGGTTCACCCTTGGTCCAAACCTAATTAGATTAGGACCTAACCAAGAGTGACCTTCCTAATCCTCCTTAGAGGAGGATTAGGTTAACCATGAAGGAGGGGCACACGCCCCTCCTCCTTTTCCTTGCTTGGTGCGGCAAAGAAGAGGGGCCGGCGCCCCTCTTGGAATTTAATCAAGGAGCTCCGACAAAGTAGGAGCTCCACATGCTATTTAAGAGGAGGCGTGGGGCTGACCTAGGACAATCATTGAAGCCCTCTCCCTCTCCAATTCGTGGCCCCCTCTTGATAAGAGCACACTTCGGACCGTCCTGGAAACAGGTAGAGAATGAGGAACTTGACCCTAACCGCGACCTGCCGGTAGAACCAAAGTTATCAAAAGAAGCGTGACCCTAACCGCGACCTGCCGGTAGAACCAACACTATCAAGTTCTAATCCAAGAACAAAGGTGAAGCTCTCACATAAGAGAAACCCTCAAATTTCATTCATGCGTTCTCCCCCTCTCAAGTACAATCAGGTGCTATTTTAAGGCTGAAATGGCTTCAAAGAGAAGCAACTCCTAGGAAATTACATAGCACTACTTGTCATGCATTTTCCAAGGCTGCATTTACCAAGGCTTGGAAAAGATGCATGTTACACCTACTCCTAGAAAAGTAACCAGAACTTAGGAAAAAGATCCCAAAGTAATTATAGTGACTTTGGGAACTACAAGAAAGTCTGAATGTGACTTGGGGAATACAAAACATCATCTGAAATATCACCCCAAAAGTATGCACGAAAATCCAAATATAATAGGAAAGTTGGCCTTCCCATGAATGCTTCTTGTCATGTGATTTGGACTTTCCAAAGTGTTGTCTTCAGGTTGGACTCAAAGCATCTTCACCCAATTGTATGAAAGTGACCCAATTAGGTGCAGCCTCTATCTCACGTTGGTCTTCTTTTCCTTTGATTTTTATGATCAGGCTTTCCAAAGCTTGTTTCATCCTCTTAGTCTTGGCCCTAGTCATAGGACCTTCAATTCCATGCAAAGGATCTTTAGATGGGCTGGTTGCGTCTCTATCATTGGTTGCGTCTCTATCATTCCCTCCCTCTTCAAAAGGATTCGTCCTCGAATCAGATTCATCACCTACATCAAACAAAGATAGATCAGCCACATTAAAGGTAGCACTTACATTACCATATTCACTTGGCAAGTCCAACTTGTAGGCATTGTCATTGATCTTCTCTAGAACTTGGAAGGGTCCATCTCCTCTTGTTTGCAGCTTAGATTTTCTTTGAGTGGGAAACCTCTCCTTCCTCATATGAACCCAAACCCAATCTCCTGGTTCAAAAATAACTTTAATACGCCCCTTATTTGCTTGCTTTGCATATTGCTCATTCTTCCTCTCAATGTTGGCTCGAACTTTTGCATGCAATTCCCTAATAGTATCCGCCTTTTTCTTACCATCCAAATTGGTACACTCATTAGTAGGCAAAGGTAAGATGTCTAAAGGAGTCAAAGGATTAAAGCCATACACAACTTCAAAAGGAGAATAAGAAGTAGTAGAATGAACAGTTCTATTATAAGCAAACTCAACATGTGGCAAGCATTTCTCCCAATTTTTCAAATTCTTTTTAATGATAGCACGCAACAAGGTAGTAAGTGTTCTATTTACTACTTCAGTTTGTCCATCCGTTTGAGGATGTGCAACAGTAGAAAATAAGAGTTTTGTTCCTAGTTTATTCCACAAAGTTTTCCAAAAATGACTTAGGAACTTTACATCCCTATCACTTACTATTGTTCTAGGCAATCCATGCAAGCGCATTATCTCTTTAAAGAACAGATCAGCAATATGTGTTGCATCATTGGTTTTAGAGCATGCAATGAAATGTGCCATTTTACTAAACCTATCAACAACGACAAATATACTATCTTTGCCACCTTGAGATCGAGGTAATCCTAACACGAAATCCATTGAAATATCAGTCCAGGGTTGATTAGACACAGGCAAAGGTGTATAGAAGCCATGGGGCATGACTTTAGATTTAGCTTGTTTACATGCTATGCACTTGTCACAGACCGATTGCACATCATGCTTCATGTTAGACCAATAAAAATGCTCATGCAATATTTCTAAGGTCCTTTTTATCCCAAAATGTCCCATCAATCCACCACCATGACTTTCTCTAACTAGCATTTCACGCAAGGAACAAACAGGCACACACAACTTATTTTTCTTAAACAAGAAACCATCATGCCTATAATAGTCCCCAAAAGCATATTTAGAACAAGAATCCCATACTTGGCCAAAGTCAGAATCATTAGCATATAAGTCCTTTATAAACTCAAAACCAAGTAATTTAGTTTGCAAAGAAGTAAGCAATGCATACCTTCTGGACAATGCGTCAGCCACTTTGTTTTCCTTACCATTCTTGTACTTGATTACATAAGGAAACATCTCAATGAATTCCAACCACTTGGCATGTCTTTTTTGAAGCTTACCTTGAGATCTTAGAAACTTCAAGCTTTGATGGTCAGAATGAATTATGAATTTCCTTGACCACAAGTAGTGTTGCCAAGTTTGCAAAGCTCTCACCAAAGCGTACAACTCTTTGTCATACGTGGAATAATTCAATGATGCCCCATTAAGCTTTTCACTAAAGTAAGCAATTGGTTTAGAGTCCTGCATTAGTACGGCCCCTATGCCAACACCAGATGCATCACATTCAATTTCAAAAGCTTTATCAAAATTAGGCAAACAAAGCAAAGGTGCATTGGTCAATTTTTCTTTTAATGAATTAAAAGCTTCCTCATGCACTTCATTCCACTTAAACACAACATTCTTTTTAACAAGTTCATTCAAAGGTGCAGCAATAGAACTAAAGTTCTTTACAAACCTTCTATAAAAACTTGCTAAACCATGAAAACTTCTTACCTCATTTACATTCTTAGGTGTAGGCCATTCTCTAATTGCCCTTACCTTCTCCTCATCCACACTTATTCCTTTCGAGCTTACAACAAAACCCAAAAACACAACAGATTCATGGCAAAATGAACACTTTTTAAGATTAGCATATAATTTGTTTTCTCTCAAAACATTAAGAACAACATGCAAATGATTAACATGTTCATCTAAGGTCTTGCTATAAATCAAAATATCATCAAAATACACTACAACAAATTTCCCAATGAAAGAACGCAAAACATGGTTCATTAACCTCATGAAGGTGCTGGGTGCATTAGATAAGCCAAATGGCATCACCATCCACTCATATAAACCATATTTTGTTTTAAAAGCTGTTTTCCATTCATCAACTTCTTTCATGCGAATTTGATAGTATCCACTCTTCAAATCTATTTTAGAAAACACACACGAACCATGCAATTCATCAAGCATATCATCCGATCTAGGGATAGGATATCGATACTTTACAGTGATTTTATTTATGGCTCGGCAGTCCGTACACATGCGCCACGTCCCATCTTTCTTCGGAACCAAGATCACAGGAGCAGAACACGGGCTAAGACTCTCCCTCACAAATCCTTTTTGCAGCAACTCATCTACTTGCCTTTGAATTTCTTTTGCTTCCTCTGGACTTGTTCTGTAGGCTGGTCTATTTGGGATTGAAGAACCTGGAATTAAGTCAATCTGATGCTCAATACCTCTTGTAGGAGGTAATCCATGGGGAATTTCTTCTGGAAAAATATCACCAAATTCCTGTAACAAAGAAGCAACCATACTAGGCAAAGAAGAATTGAGTTCGTTAGTGAAATAAACATCCTTTTGTATGAGCACAAGTAGCTGCTCTTTTGCTAACAAGGCACTCTCAACCTCTCTTTTGCTTGCAAATGCACTCACTCTCTTTTTTTTTCTCTTCTTTGGATTCTGATTTATTCTTTTCTTTCGTCTGCTGACTCTCATTTTTCTTATCTTTTCTCTCTTTTTCTTGAATGCTCAATTGTTCCTCTCTCAACTTACACTCTCTTGTAATTCTGATTTGATCAGCATAGGCCTCGGTTGGTTGGAGAGGTGTTAAAACAATAGTGTGATTGTTCATAACAAGAGTGTATCTATTTTTGTACCCATCATGAATAACCCTTCTATCAAATTGCTACGGACGCCCAAGAAGTAGATGTCCAGCATGCATAGGTGCCACATCACAAAGAACTTCATCCTTGTATTTACCGATGGAAAATGAAATCATCACTTGCTTAGTCACCCTTATGTCTCCACAATCATTCAGCCACTGAAGTCTATATGGATTAGGGTGCTTTAATGTGGGCAAACTCAATTTTTCAACCAACAAGGTGCTAGCAACATTAGTGCAACTACCACTATCAATGATTAAGCTGCATACCTTGTCGTTTATATGGCATCTTGTATGAAATATATGCTCACGTTGCTCCTCATTACCACCCGCCTTAGGTTGCATGTTGAGAGCACGCCTAGTAACAAGCACATCTCCAACAACAGGTTCAGCAACTTCAACATCACTACAATCCTCCAATGGTGGCATGTCATCATCACTTGAGCTCACACTCTCTATGTCTCCATTATCCAGCAGTATCATGGCTCTTTTGTTTGGACATTGAGAAGCAATATGTCCAACTCCTTGACACCTGAAACATTTGATATCACGAGATCTAGAGGATGAATTAGTTTCCATTTTACCTTTAGGTGCAGCAATCGAATTTTTGGCCTTTGCATCTTCTTTTGGCTTTGACACAGATTTGTTATTTTGCCAATTCGATTTCCATGAGGAACTAGTAGTAAATTTGGAAGTACTCTTAGCTTTCAATTGCCTTTCCACTAGAATAGCTTTGTGCAGCAAATCCTCCATCTCTATATAATGTTGCAATTCTACCACATCAGCTATCTCCTTCTTTAAACCTCCAATGAATCTAGCCATAGTTGCCTCTCGGTCTTCTTCAACATTGGCTCTAATCATGGCTATTTCCATCTCCTTATAGTAATCTTCCACACTCATGGAGCCTTGAGTTAGACTTTGCAATTTCCTGTGCAAATCTCTATAGTAGTGGCTGGGTACAAACCTTTTTCTCATGACAGCCTTCATCTCATCCCATGTACCAATAGGCCTCTCCCCATTTCTACGTCTACTAGTCACCATTTGATCCCACCAAATACTAGCATAATCATGGAACTCAACAATGGCTAGTTTAACCCTCTTCTCCTCGGAATAATTATGACATTCAAACACATGTTCAACCTTTCTCTCCCACTCTAAATATAATTCAGGATCATTTTTACCTTAGAATGCAGGGATTGTCATCTTAATACTTCCCAAATGACTGTCTTTTCTTGATTCATCTCTTTGCCTCCTTCCATTACTTCTTCCATCCGAATACTCCTCTTCTTCTTCTTCTTCAAACATCCGCCCCCTCAAAGGTTTGAGTCTGCTTGGTGATTCCAAATCATTCATTCGTGCACCAAGCTTAGTAAGTTGATCAGCAATGGCTTTCATCCATAACTTCATATCAACATCTGGTTGTTTACTACCTTCACTACTCATCTTTGTATGCTGCAATCAAAAGATTAGTATAAACAGAATAGGTCCTCACACACTCCTCTCTCTGGTGGACACTCTTTTATGGCTTTTTCTTGATGATGATCTCACCCTCTTGCCTTTTACCACTTAGCTTCACCTTATGAGCTCTTAAATAAGAACCTTTTGGATGTTTCTACACAACAGGAAACAGTAAGGAGTCGATGATAACCTTAGGGAACAAGAACTCGCAAGGAACAATTTAATTGGATCCAACAAAGGGTTCAAGGAAGGTTTGAATTGAGAACAATTCAATGGAAGCGTTAAAGAACCCACAAGGAAATTAGAAGCAAAATCTGCCCCGAATTTTTTTCTTTTTTTTTTTTTCTTCTTCTTCTTTCTTCCTTCTCTCTTTTTTTTTTTTTTTTTTTTGAAATAGCAGAACAGAAAGAAACAAGGACGATGACACAAACCGATTAAAGGAAGATGTCACCAAGGATATAGAGATAAACAACAGCGGAACACCTTTTTTTTTTTGAATTAAACAAGATAAACACACAAAGGATAGATAACACCTGATTTCAGGAACCGGGCTCTGATACCAAATGATAAGAGCACACTTCGGACCGTCCTAGAAACAGGTAGAGAATGAGGAACTTGACCCTAACCGCAACCTGCCGGTAGAACCAAAGTTATCAAAAGAAGCGTGACCCTAACCGCGACCTGCCGGTAGAACCAACACTATCAAGTTCTAATCCAAGAACAAAGGTGAAGCTCTCACATAAGAGAAACCCTCAAATTTCATTCATGCGTTCTCCCCCTCTCAAGTACAATCAGGTGCTATTTTAAGGCTGAAATGGCTTCAAAGAGAAGCAACTCCTAGGAAATTACATAGCACTACTTGTCATGCATTTTCCAAGGCTGCATTTACCAAGGCTTGGAAAAAATGCATGTTACACCTACTCCTAGAAAAGTAACCAGAACTTAGGAAAAAGATCCCAAAGTAATTATAGTGACTTTGGAAACTACAAGAAAGTCTGAATGTGACTTGGGGAATACAAAACATCATCTGAAATATCACCCCAAAAGTATGCACGAAAATCCAAATATAATAGGAAAGTTGGCCTTCCCATGAATGCTTCTTGTCATGTGATTTGGACTTTCCAAAGTGTTGTCTTCAGGTTGGACTCAAAGCATCTTCACCCAATTGTATGAAAGTGACCCAATTAGGTGCAGCCTCTATCTCACGTTGGTCTTCTTTTCCTTTGATTTTTATGATCAGGGTTTCCAAAGCTTGTTTCATCCTCTTAGTCTTGGCCCTAGTCATAGGACCTTCAATTCCATGCAAAGGATCTTTAGATGGGCTGGTTGCGTCTCTATCATTGGTTACGTCTCTATCACCTCTCCTCCCCTTTCCTTGGTTCAGCCGCAAGCAAAGGAAGAAAAAGAAAGGTGGCCTCTTCATCCTCCCTTCTTCCTTCCAACGCAGGGAAAAGAAAGAAGGCTGCAGGGGCTTTGATCTTCTTCCTCTCTTCATCCTTCTTCTTCCTCCTCTCAAGCACAATCAAGGGTTGATTAAAAGGGAGGACATCAGCCATCAAAGTTATCTCTGCAAGGGAGCTAGCACCCCGGGGAGATAGAAAGCTTGGATCGGTTCCTGCTTCGTGTGGATACCTGTAGAGGCCGGGCACTTGAACGGCTTCAAGCGAACCTTCATCCAAAAACCACGATCATCAGTTTGCGGTGATCATCTACCCGCACAAGATGAAGATCTGATCTTCTAATATTTTTAAAAAGGTTTTTAATCCTTATCTATCTACGAACGGTTTTAAACAACGTTCATGCGATGAACGGTTGATCCCGCGCATGCCTCTTTCGCTGCATCTGAAATTTTTTAAATTTTTCTGCGACAGTGGCGGGTTCCCAACAGTGGTATCAGAGCCTAGGCTTCTTAGATTAAGGTAAGAATTAATTATCTAAAGACATCTTAGATCTGAAAATTGAAGGATTATGTGTGCTGAAAATTTCTGCATGCAGATTTTTCAGGGTTGCTGAATTTTTGCATGCTGATTTTTATGTGATAAGATGATGATTCTAATTGCATTGTTAATGGGATTACAAAGTTTAGAATCATGATTAGCATGATCAGCAACTTATGTCATGAGATAATCAATTAGATTTCAAATCTGAAAATTATAATTATTGCATGTGGTGATGATCATAGGATTCAAACCCTTTTGGTATCAAATGTAATGACCTGCGATATAATCTGTAATGTCATGTAATTTTTCAGATGCTTGCATGCATCTTATTTGATGTTTTGAGAGGCCTGCATGCCTCCTAAAAGGGGATGTAATTTATTATTATTTTTATTTTACATCTGGTTGTATTTCTGTGATGTGATGTACGTCAACGATCAAGTTGAAGACAAGGCATGAGATGAACGGCGATCCAAGTGGTTGATGGCGATGGGATCAAGAGTTGATCAAGGATCGAGTCAAGGAGGCTTGGAACCAATTCAAGAGTTGAAGATCAGTTGATCGATTGACGTGCATGTGCTTGTAATACGACCTAATTAGAATCCATGATCATCACCTATTTAAAGTTTAGCTTTATTTGATGCTGCGATTATAACTGCCTGTGATGTGCCGTTTGCATGTGATGTGAATGAGAGTCGGGTAGATAGGTTTACATGTGATGTAGCAAACCCAATGAGACCTAAATTAAAACCTCCTCAATCAAGTCGAGAGTGAACCAACATGAGCGAGTCATATTAGATTAATTGATCTAATTGGTGTCTAGGAAAGTATGAAAGGTGGTTACTTAATTAGGACCTTACTCTCTGAGTAAGGGGAGCCTCCCACCTGTTTACCTGGCCAATTGTTCGATTACCTCTTATGAAGAGCTCAAGTTGCAAACACTAAGACCTGATTAACCAATATTAAGTCAATAGGTCTTCCACTGTAGTAGAGCTGCTAAGGTCTTTCTGATGTTGATTTGTCTCGGCTGGATACAGTGGGCAAGTTGCATCGGGAGGCTGGACCTCTCTATAGACATGAGATGTTGTAGGGTAAAGGTGGGGTTGGGCACCAATAACTGTTAGGTGAGGACCCAATGACGACTTTATTCCTACGGTTATACGTTGGGTCTGACTTAACTAAGAAATGGGACCAATAACTGTTAGGTGAGGTCTTCATGGCTTAGAGACCAAGTTGCACTGCAACATGCTTGAGAAGCATTGTACAAGAGTTGTACACTCATCCATCTATGTGTCACCAATAACTGTTAGGTGAGGTGCCATGTAGATTGGTGAGACCGCAATACCTACTAGAAACCCTAGTCGCGTAGGATTTCCGTTTTCCTACTAGGGGAGTGTGAGGAATTCGAGAAAATAGTGGGAGGTACATTTGTTCTAAAAGACCCTAGAACAAATAAGGATCAAGTACAAAATTCTAACTAGAATCTTTACTCTATGAGGATTATAATATCAGCTTCTAGATTTTTAACTCATATCCTATAGAACAACCGTTTGACCAAACCCAATTATAAAGACTGGCTCAGCAAATTTTAAAATAGTTTTGAATTGTGAGAAATTAGGGTATGAACTAGACCATAGAATCCCTGTATTACCAATCTGTCCAATCACTCATCAGCGTAAGACGCATGCCAAGTGGACGAACGATGACAATAAAGTTAGGTGCTACATAATGGCATCTATGTCCAATAAATTATAATGCCAGCATGAGAACATGAAGATTGCCAAGGACACATTAAAACACCTGCAAGAGTTATATGGTAATCAGAGTCACGCAGCTTGGTTTGAATGTCCAAAAGGCTCTTCAAGGCTAAGATGCGTGATGGGCAGTCTATCCATGATCATGGTTTGACCATGATAAAGGACTTAGAGAAGCTTGAGAAGCTCGGCATAATTATGCACAAGGAATTGCAAATAGATTTGTTCCCACAATCCCTTCTAGCTTCATATGAATAGTTTATAGTAAATTATTATATGAACAAGATTGTAAGCACCAAAACAGAATTGTTAAATAAATTGGTAACTATCTTAGGGACCTTGAAGAGTTCAAGGGGTATCGTTCTCGCTATCAAGTTGGTTTCTAATTCCAAGAGAGAGTCTATTTGGAAGAAGAAGAAGAAGCAGAAGACTGAGAAAACGCCAAGTAAGGAAGTTCCAAGAAAAAGGCCAATTGCAAGGAAAAATGTTTTCATTTGCATCATGGACGGCCATTGGAAGTGGAACTGTCCTACATACATGGAAAGCATAAAAACATGAAGGGTGACAGACCTTCAGAAGGTATGTCAGATATGCTCAGGATACTTAGGGACTGTTACCTGTTGCTAGCAGAAATTTGATTTCTATATCTTGTTTAGCACAGAAAGATTTTTATAAGACTACTGTTCCATTTATTTGAGAAATAAATTGATTCAACGTGGTTTTATGACTGACAGTCTCTATCACATACATATGGATGTATCTGTGAATATATCTGAGCAAACAGTGAATACCATAGGATCTAATAGATCTAGAAATGAGATAAATCTAAAGTATTTGTGGCACCTCAGGCTTGGCCATATAGGAGAAGACAGAATAAACAAATTGGAGAAACATGAACTTTTGGGCTCATTGACTTTCGAGTCATATTCGATTTGTTAATTCTGCCTTCAAGGAAAGATGGCCAAATTATCCTTTGTAGGACACAGGGTGGTCCACTGAAATACTTACCCTGGTACACACTGATATGTGTAGCCCATTCGATGTGCAAGCTAGGGGTTGTAATTTTTACTTCATTTACCGATGATTACTCACGGTATGGATATGTGTATGACACACAAATCTGAAACTTTTGAAAGTTTCAAAGAGTTAAGATATGAAGTAGAAAAATAAACAGAAAAACTCATTAAGGTTCTTCGATCAGATCGAGGAGGTGAACACCTTAATAGAGAGTTTCGTGATTATCTCAAGGAGAATGGTATAGTTTCATAATGGACTCCTCCTGGTACACCTCAGCTCAATGGAGTGTCAGAGAGGAGGAATCGGACTCTATTGGATATGGTTCGGTCCATGATGAGCTTCACTAATTTACCCTTGTTTCTTTAGATAGATAGATGCCCTATTTTCAGCTATTTACTTATTGAATAGAGTTCCCTCTAAAGTCCGTTCCTACCACACCATATGAGATATGACATGGTAAGAAACCAAGTCTTGGTCATCTCAAGATTTGGGGATGTCCGGCCCATGTCAAGCGACTACAGGCAGACAAGCTAGAGGATAGGACAATTAATGCTCGTTTTATAAGATATCCTAAAGAGTCATTAGGATACGACTTTTCGTCCCAAAGGATCACAAAGTGTTTGTGAGCCTAGATGCTATCTTCATGGAAATAGTTTATCCTTGACAGAGACAGTGGAAGGAAAATTGAGCTTGAAGAGAAAGTCTCTAAATAGCAACGAACCATTGTGCCTATAGAACCTATTTATATTAAGCCAGTACACGATGTCCCTCAATCACCTCGCAGATCTAGTAGGTTCTCCCATTCTCCCGATAGATACTTAGGTATACTAGAAGAGGATACCGAGAAAATGTTTCTAGTGGGAGATAGGGATCACATACAGGTGTCACGGCTCCTCGAATCGGGGCTGGACCGGACGCGGATCAAGGTATAAACCAGATCAGGTCGCTAGACGGGTTCGAGGTCTGACGGTGCTCTCTAGAGATTTGGGCAACTTGGAGACCAAATCTGGACCCTAGGATCACCTAGGGAAACGTGTGCAAGATGTAGGTGGAATACCCAAGAGCATGGGGCCGTGGGCACGTGCTCCAAGGCGTGTATTGTTGAGAATACATGCTGGTTCATCATTAGGAGGAAAGCTGCTGCAACGAGACTGATTCAGCGTTGTGGGCTTATCTCGAAGCATGGACTGAATCCGGGAAATTGGGATGCATGGAAATGTGTGCCACTGATGGAGGAACGTGGCATAAGTCTCCAGAAGGCAAGGAACACGTTTTAACACGTTTTTATAACTGAAAACGTGTATGGTTAGAAGACGTGGCTGAAACGCTGTTTCCACGCGCTTTCACTTTGAGGGGCATTTTGGAAACTCTACAGAAGTCCGTCCAAAGTGGAAAAGGTGCCATCTGGAAGGATTCTTCGTCCTGAATCCAACGAATCTAGTTTTATGGTAATCGGAGTTCGTTTGAGGCACGAACTTGGCTGTTTTATCTGATTGCGCAGAATCCTGCGGGAATCGGGGTTTTCCTATCTTATCTAGAATTCATCCTTATCTTGTGCATGGGAAGTTAACTCGTGAGGGACTTGTAACTGGAGGTTGTTCCTCTATAAGAGGACCCTCAAAGGGGAGGGATTGGGATCTGATAGAGCTGGAGAGGCCAAGAGAGCTTATTGTAATCAGTTGAGTGGTTATTCAATAAAGTTCTCTTCCCCTACATTTCTTCTTCTCCTTCGTGGTATTTTCTGGTGTTGTGTTTCACTGCATTATTGTTGTTAGGCGTGACCTAAGTCATAGAGACTAGGTACCCACGCCAGGAAGGCTGATCGGTTATCTTCGATAGACCGAGCCGTACGTTGTTGGGATTCGCTTTGTAATCCCTTCGTTCGTGTCACTTGGTATCAGAGCCATACCAGAAATGAAGGAGACGACCTCTACGGTAACTTCCAAGGTGGGAATGGCGGACGCATCATCCTCGACCATGGATCCCAATCCAGCCTCAGGAGGAGGCACGGCGATGGGTGGAGCGCATCCGAACAAATTCAGTCCCTGATGCTTTGAGTAGAAAGGCACAGCTGGCTGCAGTCTCTTCCTTTTCCGGACCAGCAAGTAACCTAATGGAGAGGGTCAAGACCGAGATGGAGAAGGATCAATGGGCCACTTCCATGGGTGAACTCATCAAAGACGGCAAGGCGCGCCGTTTCTGGACCGAAGGAGGGCTGATTTTGACACGAGGGCGACGTGTCTATGTGCCTTCAGGTGGAGGGCTGAGGCGCGAGGTGTTGCGAGAACACCATGATTCTATGTGGGCGGGACACCAGGGGGTGCATCGGACCCAAGCTCTCATAGAACATAACTACTATTGGCCGAAGATGCGGGATGACATCGAGGAGTATGTTCGCACTTGTCTACTATGCCAACAAGACAAGATTGAACATCGACGGCCTGCGGGGTTGTTGGAGCCATTACCTATACCAGAGCATCCGTGGGAGAGTGTCTCCATGGACTTCATCATAGGACTACCTCTGGCGGATGGGAACAGCTCTATCATGGTAGTGGTGGATCGCTTCTCGAAGTACGGAGTCTTCATTGCAGCACCTACTACTTGCCATGCAGAGGACGTGGCGCGGTTGTTCTTTACATATGTGGTGAAATATTGGGGAATACCGCGGAGTATCGTTTCTGATCGCGATGCTCGCTTCACGGGGAGGTTTTGGACGGAGTTATTTCGGATACTCGGAACGGAGCTGAAGATGTCCACGGCCTTCCGCCCTCAGACCGATGGCCAAACAGAGCGAACCAATGCATTATTGGAGATGTATTTGAGGCACTATGTGAGTGCCAACCAGCGGGATTGGGTGCGACTCTTGGACCAAGCCCAATTCAGCTACAACTTACAGCGATCGGAGTCGACAGGTAAATCACCATTCGAGGTGATTACAGGGCTGCAACCAGACACTCCGGGAAGTATCGCAGCAGACTACATGGGACGTAGTCCGACCGCCTACAGGTTCGTGAGGGATCTGAAGGAGGATACAGATTTGGTTCAGGTCTCCTTGTGGAAGGCGACCAAACGAATGAGGAAGTGGGCTGACATAAAGCGGCGGGCAGCTGAATTTCAGGTTGGTGATCGGGTATTGGTGAAGCTTTATCATCACATGAAATTGAAGTCGGGCTACCACAAAGCACTTGTGAGGAGGTATGAAGGTCCCTTCATCATCACACATCGAATTGGAGAGACAGCATACCGATTGTCGCTGCCTTCCAAGCTGAAAGTGCACCCGGTGTTCCACGTGTCCTTGTTGAAACCATTCAAAGAGGACACAACTGACCCTTCTCGGGCTCGAAGCGGGCGAGCTCCAGTGGCCGTACGAGTTCATTACACCAAGAAGGTTTCTGAAATCAAGGCGGACAGGAAAAAGGGTAACCGTGTGCAATACTTAGTCCGATGGAAAGGACTATCAGATTCAGAAGCAAGCTGGGAATATGGTGACGAACTATGGCAGTTCGAAGACATCATCAACGAGTACCGCCTAGCCTCGTCCGGGGCGACTTCGGCTTAGGTGGGGGAGGGTGTCACGGCTCCTCGAATCGGGGCTGGACCGGACGCAGATCAAGGTATAAACCAGATCAGGTCGCTGGACGGGTTCGAGGTCTGACGGTGCTCTCTAGAGATTTGGGCAACTTGGAGACCAAATCTGGACCCTAGGATCACCTAGGGAAACGTGTGCAAGATGTAGGTGGAATACCCAAGAGCATGGGCCGTGGGCACGTGCTCCAAGGCGTGTATTGTTGAGAATACATGCTGGTTCATCATTAGGAGGAAAGCTGCTGCAACGAGACTGATTCAGCGTTGTGGGCTTATCTCGAAGCATGGACTGAATCCGGAAAATTGGGATGCATGGAAATGTGTGCCACTGATGGAGGAACGTGGCATAAGTGTCCAGAAGGCAAGGGACACGTTTTAACACGTTTTTATAACTGAAAACGTGTATGGTTAGAAGACGTGGCTGAAACGCTGTTTCCACGCGCTTTCACTTTGAGGGGCATTTTGGGAACTCTACAGAAGTCCGTCCAAAGTGGAAAAGGTGCCATCTGGAAGGATTGTTCGTCCTGAATCCAACGAATCTAGTTTCATGGTAATCGGAGTTCGTTTGAGGCACGAACTTGGCTGTTTTATCTGATTGCGCAGAATCCTGCGGGAATCGGGGTTTTCCTATCTTATCTAGAATTCATCCTTATCTTGTGCATGGGAAGTTGAGTTCGTGAGGGACTTGTAACTGGAGGTTGTTCCTCTATAAGAGGACCCTCAAAGGGGAGGGATTGGGATCCGGTAGAGCTGGAGAGGCCAAGAGAGCTTATTATAATCAGTTGAGTGGTTATTCAATAAAGTTCTCTTCCCCTACATTTCTTCTTCTCCTTCGTGGTATTTTCTGGTGTTGTGTTTCGCTGCATTATTGTTGTTAGGCGTGACCTAAGTCATAGAGACTAGGTACCCACGCCAGGAAGGCTGATCGGTTATCTTCGATAGACCGAGCCGCACGTTGTTGGGATTCGCTTTGTAATCCCTTCGTTCGTGTCACAGGATTCCAAAACCTATGACGAGGCAATATCTGATATCGATTCCGAGAAATAGTTGGAGTTAGACTCCATGCATTCCAACCAAGTCTGGACCCTAGTAGATCCACCAGAAGGTATTGTACCTATTGGATGCAAATGGATCTATAAAAAGAAGATAGGTTCAGATGGAAAGGTAGAGACCTATAAAGCAAGGCTAGTGGCGAAAGGGTATAGTCAACGCGAAGGCATTGACTATCAGGAGACTTTTTCACCTGTAGCCATGTTAAAATCCATCCGAACATTGCTTGCCATTGCAGCATTTCATGATTATGAAATCTGGCGGATGGATGTGCAAACTGCATTCCTGAATGGATATCTTAATGAAGATATCTATATGGAACAGCCTTTGGGTTTCACTTCCAGTGATGGAGATCACAAGGTCTGCAAGCTGCAAAGGTCCATCTATGGACTAAAGCAAGCATCTCGGAGTTAGAACACTCGTTTCGATGACGCAATCAAAACGTTTGATTTCATCAAAAATGAAGAGGAACCGTATGTTTACAAAAAGGTTAGTGGGAGTGCTGTCGTATTTCTCGTAGTATACATGGATGACATCCTCCTGATAGGGGATGATATTCCCATGCTAACCTCGGTCAAGGTCTGGTTGTTAAAAGAGTTCTCCATGAAAGACCTTGGGGAAGCATCCTATATTTTAGGAATAAAGGTCTATAAAGATAGATCTAAAAGGATGCTTGTCCTGTCACAGAATATGTATATAGAGGGAGTGCTGAAGAGGTTCGGCATGGAAACCTCTAAAAGGGGATTATTACCTCTTAGACATGGGATAAATCTCTCCAAGAAGATGTGCCTTAACACATCTGAAGAGATTCAGCGGATGAGCGAGATCCCTTATGCTTCGGCTATAGGGAGCCTCATGTATGCCATGCTATGTACGTGAAATGATATTGTATATGTTGTGAGTGTCACGAGCATATATCAGTCAAATCCAAGCAAGAAGCACTGGATAACTGTGAAGAATATTCTTAAGTACTTAAGAAGAACTAAAGATTTATTCTTGGTCTTTGGAAGAATATCAGAGTTGAAGGTAGAAGAATGCACACATATTGATGATAGAAAGTCTACATCAGAATATGTGCAATAATGGTTTAGTAAATTGGAAGAGTTCCAAACAACCAATCATTGTAGATTCTACCTTAGAAGCTGAATGTTAAACCGTCTCTAAGGGTAAAGTGGAAACCTTTTGGTTTAAAAGGTTCATTGCAGAATTAGGTGTAATGCCATCAGATGCCATAGCACTCTTCTGCAATAACAAAGGCACCATAGCACTAGCTAAGGAGCCAAAGGTCTCACCAGAAACCGAAGCACATAGAGCGGAGGTTTAACCTAATAAGCGACTACCTCGAAAAGAAATAAGTAGAGGATCAAAAAGTAGACTCCACAGGAAATGTGGTGGACCCATTCACTAAGCAGATAACTCAGCAGAAAACTAAAACGCATCTTGAGAAGATGGGGCTTAGATTTATGGCTAATTGGCTTTAGTGCAAGTGGGAGATTGTTAGAAGTATGCCCTAGAAGCCAATTTGGCAGACGCATTATTTTATTCTAGGATATAATTTTGTACTTGACTATTTATTATTGAATAAATAAAAGGCATCTTTTTCATTTATGTTCTTATGTGTCCATGAATCGTCTAAGGAATTAATAAGATGATGACGCATATTCTCAAGAGTTGAGAATTTGAGGCATGTGTCATTGGTGATTAATTCCTGAATTGCTCCGATCGATGGATCATCACGAGGACGATGATTGATCCGCTGAGATTAGTGCACATATTGCTTTCTTTGATGGACGAGTCTTGAGTCCACAGTGTAGGGACACTGGAGCAATTGTGCAAGTGCTTGTTAGAGAACAAGGGTACTGAGCGTGACCAACACAAGAAGTCACTTGGATGTCTATCCACTTGTCAGTGACTTGCTTGATGTTGCAGTAGTGTGACTGGTCCTTTGACCTGCGATGCTTCGGCTACTCACAGTGAGGTTATTGTAGTTTGACTGCACAAATACATGGTCTCTAGCCATATGGGTCCATGTAGTGTAGATTGGCTGCAGTAGGTTCACTGTAGGAGTAGGGTATGCATCTACAAGGAATCTATCGACCTTGATAGATAAGGAGAGATCCTATGTGATTTATAAGACTGAGTTCGTAAGACCTCAGCCGGGGCAGATTGCACAGTGGAGAAAGAGTTCTCCGCTCTCAAACTTAAGTCGAATAAATCTTGACATATGACAGACGAAGGGGTTTGACGAGTTATCCATGACCTCCGTCTTGTAGGGATCCATGATAGAAGGACTGTATCACACGATAACTGCACCTAGAGGTTCATCATTCTATTCTATTGGGTAGCCACTACATGCTGCTAGGTGTCACTGGTGGATGGTGGGACTCACAGGGATTATCTCGATGATCGATAAACCCTAATGAGTAGAATTGGAATCATTCCGACCCATTAAAAGGAGTTTTCAATGACATTGTGATAGAGATCACAATATATCTCACTACCAGTCAGAGTAGAACCTATGGGGTCACACACACTAGAGGCATTGACCGATCCGATGGTTGAATCGTGATTAGGAATCACAAGTAATCAATTCGATTGATAATAAGTTGAAGAAGGAACAAAGGGAATTAATTAATTGGACTTGAAACAAGCGTCCTACTTGGAGTTGGATTCTTGGAGTCCTAATTGGATTAGGACTAGAATTCCTACTTGGACTGGGATTCCTACTTGGACTAGGAATCCTATTTGGAGTAGGACTAGGATTCCTACATGGAGTAGGATTCCTATAATCCTAATGAGATTAGGAGTTTTGAATTAAATTTGGATTCCTACTTGGAGTAGGATTTCTAGAGTCCTAATCGGATTAGGACTTCGAATTCAAATTAGAGTCCTAATTGGATTAGGACTAGAATTAAATAATTCCTAATGGGATTAGGACTTCTTAAGTCCCAATTAATTATTAATCTAATGAATCAAGATGACTCCTAATTAGATTAGGATTGAAGGGTTCAATTGAGTCATGGCTCATCAAGTTCTAATTGGATTAGGACTTACCTAGATTAAAACCCAAATTGGTTCACCCTTGGTCCAAACCTAATTAGATTAGGACCTAACCAAGAGTGACCTAATTAGATTAGGACTTACCCTTGGTTCACCCTTGGTCCTAAGGAGGATTAGGTTAACCATGAAGGAGGGGCACACGCCCCTCCTCCTTTTCCTTGCTTGGTGCGGCAAAGAAGAGGTGCCGGTGCCCCTCTTGGAATTTAATCAAGGAGCTCCGACAAAGTAGGAGCTCCACATGCTATTTAAGAGGAGGCGTGGGGCTGACCTAGGGCAATCATTGAAGCCCTCTCCCTCTCCAATTCGTGGCCCCCTCTCCTCCCCTTTCCTTGGTTCAGCCGCAAGCAAAGGAAGAAAAAGAAAGGTGGCCTCTTCATCCTCCCTTCTTCCTTCCAACGCAGGGAAAGAAAGAAGGCTACAGGGGCTTTGATCTTCTTTCTCTCTTCATCCTTCTTCTTCCTCCTCCCAAGCACAATCAAGGGTTGATTAAAAGGGAGGACATCAGCCATCAAAGTTATCTCTGCAAGGGAGATAGCACCCCGGGGAGATAGAAAGCTTGGATCGGTTCCTGCTTCGTGTGGATACCCGTAGAGGCCGGGCACTTGAACGGCTTCAAGCGAACCTTCATCCAAAAACCACGATCATCAGTTTGCGGTGATCATCTACCCGCACAAGGTGAAGATCTGATCTTCTAATATTTTTAAAAAGGTTTTTAATCCTTATCTATCTACGAACGGTTTTAAACAACGTTCATGCGATGAACGGTTGATCCCGCGCATGCCTCTTCCGCTGCATCTGAAATTTTTTAAATTTTTCTGCGGCATGGGCGGGTATTCTAACACACACATCGAATTGGAGAGACAGCATACCGATTGTCGCCGCCTTCCAAGCTGAAAGTGCACCCAGTGTTCCACGTGTCCTTGTTGAAACCATTCAAAGAGGACACAACTGACCCTTCTCGGGCTCGAAGCGGGCAAGCTCTAGTGGCCGTACGAGTTCATTACACCAAGAAGGTTTCTGAAATCAAGGCGGACAGGAAAAAGGGTAACCGTGTGCAATACTTAGTCCGATGGAAAGGACTATCAGATTCAGAAGCACGCTGGGAATATGGTGACGAACTATGGCAGTTCGAAGACATCATCAACAAGTACCGCCTAGCCTCATCAGGGGCGACTTCGGCTTAGGTGGGGGAGGGTGTCACGGCTCCTCAAATCGGGGCTGGACCGGACGCGGATCAAGGTATAAACCAGATTAGGTCGCTGGACGGGTTCGAGGTCTGACAGTGCTCTCTAGAGATTTGGGCAACTTGGAGACCAAATCTGGGCCCTAGGATCACCTAGGGAAATGTGTGCAAGATGTAGGTGGAATACCCAAGAGCATGGGGCCGTGGGCACATGCTCCAAGGCGTGTATTGTTGAGAATACATGTTGGTTCATCATTAGGAGGAAAGCTGCTGCAACGAGACTGATTCAGCAGTGTGGGCTTATCTCGAAGCATGGACTGAATCCGGAAAATTGGGATGCATGGAAATATGTGCCACTGATGGAGGAACGTGGCATAAGTCTCCAGAAGGCAAGGGACACGTTTTAACACGTTTTTATAACTGAAAACGTGTATGGTTAGAGGACGTGGCTGTAACGCTGTTTCCACACGCTTTCAATTTGATGGGCATTTCGGGAACTCTACAGAAGTCCGTTCAAAGTGAAAAAGGTGCCATCTGGAAGGGTTTTTCGTCCCAAATCCATCGAATCTAGTTTTATGGTAATCCGAGTTCGTTTGAGGCATGAACTTGGCTGTTTTATCTGATTGCGCAGAATCCTGCGGGAATCGGGGCTTTCCTATCTTATCTAGAATTCATCCTTATCTTGTGCATGGGAAGTTGAGTTCGTGAGGGCCTTGTAACTAGAGGTTTCTCCTCTATAAGAGGACCCTCAAAGGGGAGGGATTGGTATCCGGTAGAGCTGGAGAGGCCAAGAGAGCTTATTGTAATCAGTTGAGTGGTTATTCAATAAAGTTCTCTTCCCCTACATTTCTTCTTCTCCTTCGTGGTATTTTCTGGTGTTGTGTTTTGCTGCATTATTGTTGTTAGGCGTGACCTAAGTCATAGAGACTAGGTACCCACGCCAGGAAGGCTGATCGGTTATCTTCGATAGACCGAGCCGCACGTTGTTGGGATTCGCTTTGTAATCCCTTCGAATGTGTCACTTGGTATCAGAGCCATACCAGAAATGAAGGAGACGACCTCTACGGTAACTTCCATGGTGGGAATGGCGGACGCATCATCCTCGACCATAAATCCCAATCCAGCCTCAGGAGGAGTCACGGCGATGGGTGGAGCGCATCCAGTTGATGATTCTCTGTATGGGTTACGTATTGCATCTCCAGTTATCTCTGCCGACAATCGATTACGGAGGTGCGAGGCCCAAATAGCGGAGGTTGAAGGACGGATGGAGGACCTTGAGGGTAGGGACGCAACCCTCCGAGGTGAAATCGCCACTCAGCTGAACCAGATTTCCTTCGATATGGAGCGGCGCTATAAGGAAGTGCTGCGGCGTAATGAGGAGTTGGAGATCATGGTGAAGGCTCTTCAAAATCAGGTGGTTGACCTTTTAAAGGAGAGTACCACCACAGGCGTATCCTCTTCTCCATTGACAATGGAGGTCGCAAGAGAGGCTACGCGCCCCCTGCACAAGCTTGATGTTCCCAAGCCACAAGAGTTCTGCGGACGACGGTCCGCGAAGGAGGTGGATAACTTTCTTTTCGCCGTGGAGCAATACTTGCAGGTTACCGGCATGAGGGAGGAAGCCATGAAGGTGAGCACGGCGGCCATGTTCTTGAGGGACGTGGCGATGCTTTGGTGGCGACGTCGGGCCGACGATGTGAAGCGAGGGGCTGTTCCAATCACCACTTGGCTACAGTTCCAAACTGAACCTCGAAAGCAGTTCTTCCCCGCGTTCGCTAAGGATGATGCTCGAGCACGACTACGGCGACTCACGCAAAAGGGCGATGTGCGTGCGTATGTGCGAGAGTTCAGCGAATTGTTGTTGGAGGTACCAGACCTCAGCAACGAGGACTCTCTCTTCACTTTTCTTGACGGGCTCAAACCGTGGGCAAATTTGGAATTGCAGCGAAGAGGAGTCCAGAGCTTGAACGAGGCGATAGCTCAAGCGGAGGCTCTCATCGAGTTCAAGACTCAACCCACAGCTCCCAAAGCCCAAGCATCGAAACAGGGCAAAGGTGGGGGAGCAAAATCAGGTCACAAAGGAGGCACAAACGGCTCGAATCCGAGCTCCTCGAGTGGAGGGGCTTCCCAAGCGAAGGGCAAAGGGGTGGCGCAAGGTACCAGCACTATCTCATGCTATATTTGCAATGGACCGCACAAGGTGAAGGACTGTCCATTGAGGGGCAAGATAGCATCTATGGCGGTGGAGGAGAAGGAAGATACCGACCAAAGGATGGGCTCACTCAGTCTCAATGCCCTGAAGGCCAAGAGGCCACGAGGTCTGCTCTATGCACCTATCTGCATTGGTGGTCACATCTTCCAGGCACTCATTGATACGGGTGCCACTGACTTCTTTGTGGACCTAGCTACGGCAAAGAGGTTAAATCTGAAAATTGAACATGATGAACACACGTTCAAGGCGGTCAACTCCGCAGAAGTGGCTACCAGCGGAACGTCAAAGGATGTTGAGATCCAATTTGGTGCATGGACCGGACGGGTGACAGCGGTGGTCGCCCCGATCGACGACTACGAGGTGGTCATCGGCATGTCTTTGCTTACCCAGCTACAAGCCATGATAAAGCCGGATTCAGATGTGGTGGTGGTCCTGAATCCGAGTGGAGCTTGCGTAGTTCTAGGGAAGCGAGTTAAAGGGACTCCGCTGCGAGTCCTATCAACGATGCAACTTGCTAAGGGGCTGAGAAGGGGACTTCCAACATATATTACGTCCCTTCAGGAGGAAGAACTACTCGAAGGAGAGGAGATTCCAGCGCCCATCGAGGGTGTTCTCACTGAATTCGGGGATGTGATGCCCCCCGAGTTACCCAAGCAATTGCCGCCAAAAAGAGAAATCGATCATCGGATTGATTTGGTTCATGGAGCACGTCCACCAGCTCAAGCACCATATAGGATGGCCCCACCTGAACTCCAGGAGCTGAGGAGGCAGCTAACGGAGTTGGTGGACAGCGGGTTCATTCGACCTTTGAAGAGTCCGTATGGAGCACCGGTACTTTTTCAGAAGAAGCACGATGGTTCGTTGAGACTCTGCATCGACTACAGGGCCCTCAACAAGCTCACGGTGAAGAACAAGTACCCCATTCCTCGGATTGATGATTTGTTCGATCAACTTGGCAAGGCACGATGGATTTCCAAGTTGGATCTTCGCAGTGGGTACTATCAGGTTCGCGCGGCGGAGGAGGACATTGAGAAGACTGCATGTGTAACAAGGTACGGGAGCTTCGAGTACCTTGTCATGCCTTTCGGCCTCACCAACGCACCAGCAACTTTCTGTGCTTTGATGCAGCGTGTACTCCACGACTTCATCGATAAATTCGTGGTAGTATACTTGGATGACATTGTTGTATACAGCCGGACATTAGATGAGCATGTGGCACACCTGAGGCAAGTCTTCTCTACCCTACGGCAGCACCAACTCTTTGTGAAGAGGGAGAAGTGTGTGTTTGCGCAGCAGAGGGTGCCGTTCCTCGGGCACATCATTGGGGATGGAAGGCTCATGATGGATCCCTCAAAAATTTCAGCCATAGCCGAGTGGGAGGTACCTACACGTGTTACACACTTACGCTCTTTTCTTGGCTTGGCAAATTACTATAGGAGGTTCATCATCGGATATTCGAAGTTATGCGCCCCACTGACGGATTGTTGAAGAAGGATCGACCATGGGGGTGGTCAAACCAATGTCAGGAGGCATTTGATCGTCTCAAGCAGGCGGTCACGGCGGAGCCGGTCCTCGTGCTACCGGACTTTTCTATTTCTTTTGAAGTCCACACCGACGCATCAGATTTTGCCATTGGAGGGGTGCTCATGCAGGAAGGGCACCCAGTGGCCTACGAGAGTCGGAAGTTGAACGACACCGAGCGCAGGTATACGGTTCATGAAAAGGAGATGACTGCAATTGTGCACTGTCTTCGAACCTGGCGTCATTACCTCCTCGGATCTAAGTTTGTGGTGCGCACGGATAACGTGGCCACAAGCTACTTTCAGACCCAACCAAAACTCACCCCCAAACAGGCGAGATGGCAGCAGTTTCTGGCTGAATTTGATTTCGACATCGAGTACAAGCCGGGCAGAACTAATTCAGTCCCGGATGCTTTGAGTAGAAAGGCACAGCTAGCTGCAGTCTCTTCCTTTTCCGGACCAGCAAGTAACCTAATGGAGAGGGTCAAGACCGAGATGGAGAAGGATCAATGGGCCACTTCCATGGGTGAACTCATCAAAGACGGCAAGGCGCGTCGTTTCTGGACCGAAGGAGGGCTGATTTTGACACGAGGGCGACGTGTCTATGTGCCTTCAGGTGGAGGGCTGAGGTGCGAGGTGTTGCGAGAACACCATGATTCTATGTGGGCGGGACACCAGGGGGTGCATCGGACCCAAGCTCTCATAGAATATAACTACTATTGGCCGAAGATGCGGGATGACATCGAGGAGTATGTTCGCACTTGTCTACTATGCCAACAAGACAAGATTGAACATCGACGGCCTGCGGGGTTGTTGGAGCCATTACCTAGACCAGAGCATCCGTGGGAGAGTGTCTCCATGGACTTCATCATCGGGCTACCTCTGGCGGATGGGAACAGCTCTATCATGGTAGTGGTGGATCGCTTCTCGAAGTACGGAGTCTTCATTGCAGCACCTACTACTTGCCATGCAGAGGACGTGGCGCGGTTGTTCTTTACATATGTGGTGAAATATTGGGGGATACCGCGGAGTATCGTTTCTGATCGCGATGCTCGCTTCACGGGGAGGTTCTGGACGGAGTTATTTCGGATACTCGGAACGGAGCTGAAGATGTCCACAGCCTTCCACCCTCAGACCGATGGCCAAACAGAGCGAACCAATGCATTATTGGAGATGTATTTGAGGCACTATGTGAGTGCCAACCAGCGGGATTGGGTACGACTCTTGGACCAAGCCCAATTCAGCTACAACTTACAGCGATCGGAGTCGACAGGTAAATCACCATTCGAGGTGATTACAGGGCTGCAACCAGACACTCCGGGAAGTATCGCAGCGGACTACATGGGACGTAATCCGACCGCCTACAAGTTCGTGAGGGATCTGAAGGAGGATACAGATTTGGTTCAGGTCTCCTTGTGGAAGGCGACCAAACGGATGAAGAAGTGGGCTGACATAAAGCGGCGGGCAGCTGAATTTCAGGTTGGTGATCGGGTATTGGTGAAGCTTTATCATCACATGAAATTGAAGTCGGGCTACCACAAAGCACTTGTGAGGAGGTATGAAGGTCCCTTTATCATCGCACATCGAATTGGAGAGACAACATACCGATTGTCGCCGCCTTCCAAGCTGAAAGTGCACCCGGTGTTCCACGTGTCCTTGTTGAAACCATTCAAAGAGGACACAACTGACCCTTCTCGGGCTCGAAGCGGGCGAGCTCCAGTGGCCGTACGAGTTCATTACACCAAGAAGGTTTCTGAAATCAAGGCGGACAGAAAAAAGGGTAACCGTGTGCAATACTTAGTCCGATGGAAAGGACTATCAGATTCAGAAGCAAGCTGGGAATATGGTGACGAACTATGGCAGTTCGAAGACATCATCAACGAGTACCGCCTAGCCTCGTCAGGGGCGACTTCGGCTTAGGTGGGGGAGGGTGTCACGGCTCCTCGAATCGGGGCTGGACCGGACGCGGATCAAGGTATAAACCAGATCAGGTCGCTGGACGGGTTCGAGGTCTGACGGTGCTATCTAGAGATTTGGGCAACTTGGAGACCAAATCTGGGCCCTAGGATCACCTAGGGAAACGTGTGCAAGATGTAGGTGGAATACCCAAGAGCATGGGGCCGTGGGCACATGCTCCAAGGCGTGTATTGTTGAGAATACATGTTGGTTCATCATTAGGAGGAAAGCTGCTGCAACGAGACTGATTCAGCAGTGTGGGCTTATCTCGAAGCATGGACTGAATCTGGGAAATTGGGATGCATGGAAATATGTGCCACTGATGGAGGAACGTGGCATAAGTCTCCAGAAGGCAAGGGACACGTTTTAACACGTTTTTATAACTGAAAACGTGTATGGTTAGAAGACGTGGATGTAACGCTGTTTCCACGCGCTTTCACTTTGAGGGGCATTTCGGGAACTCTACAGCAGTCCGTTCAAAGTGGAAAAGGTGCCATCTGGAAGAGTTTTTCGTCCCGAAACCAACGAATCTAGTTTTATGGTAATCCGAGTTCGTTTGAGGCATGAACTTGGCTGTTTTATCTGATTGCGTAGAATCCTGCGGGAATCGGGGTTTTCCTATCTTATCTAGAATTCATCCTTATCTTGTGCATAGAAAGTTGAGTTCGTGAGGGACTTGTAACTAGAGGTTTCTCCTCTATAAGAGGACCCTCAAAGGGGAGGGATTGGTATCCGGTAGAGCTGGAAATGCCAAGAGAGCTTATTGTAATCAGTTGAGTGGTTATTCAATAAAGTTCTCTTCCCCTACATTTCTTCTTCTCCTTCGTGGTATTTTCTGGTGTTGTGTTTCGCTGCATTATTGTTGTTAGGCATGGCCTAAGTCATAGAGACTAGGTACCCACGCCAGGAAGGCTGATCGGTTATCTTCGATAGACCGAGCCGCACGTTGTTGGGATTTGCTTTGTAATCCTTTCGTACGTGTCAGTTAGAAGACGTGGCTGTAACGCTGTTTCCACACGCTTTCACTTTGAGGGGCATTTCGGGAACTCTACAGAAGTCCGTTCAACGTGGGAAAGGTGCCATCTAGAAAGGTTTTTCGTCCCAAATCCAACGAATCCAGTTTCATGGTAATCCGGGTTCGTTTGGGCACGAACTTGGCTGTTTTATCTGATTAGCTGAGGTTGAAGGGCAGATGGAGGACCTTGAGTGTAGGGACGCAACCCTCCGAGGTGAAATCGCTGCTCAGCTGAACCAGATTTCCTTCGATATGGAGCGGCGCTATAAGGAAGTGCTGCGGCGTAACAGGGAGTTGGAGATCATGGTGAAGGCTCTCCAAAATTAGGTGGTTGACTTTTTAAAGGAGAGTACCACCACAGGCGTATCCTCTTCTCCATTGACAATGGAGGTCGCAAGAGAGGCTACGCGCCCCCTGCACAAGCTTAATGTTCCCAAGCCACAGGAGTTCTGCGGATGACGATCTGCGGAGGTGGATAACTTTCTTTTTGCCGTGGAACAATACTTGCAGGTTACCGGCGTGAGGGGGGAAGCCATGAAGGTGAGCACGGCGGCCATGTTTTTGAGGGACGTGGCGATGCTTTGGTGGTGACGTCGGGCCGGCAATGTGAAGCGAGGGGCTGTTCCAATCACCATTTGGGTACAGTTCCAAACTGAACTTCGAAAGCAATTCTTCCCCGCGTTCGCTAAGGATGATGCTCGAGCACGGCTACGGCGACTCATGCAAACGGGCGATGTGCATGAGTATGTGCGAGAGTTCAGCGAATTGTTGTTGGAGGTACTAGACCTCAGCAACGAGGACTCTCTCTTCACTTTCCTTGACGGGCTCAAACCGTGGGCAAAGATGGAATTGCAGCGAAGAGGAGTCCAGAGTTTGAACGAGGCGATAGCTCAAGCGGAGGGCTCTCATCGAGTTCAAGACTCAACCCACCGCTCCCAAAGCCCAAGCATCGAAACAGGGCAAAGGTGGGGGAGCGAAATCAGGTCACAAAGGAGGTATAAAAGGCTCGAATCCGAGCTCCTCGAGTGGAGGGGCTTCCCAAGTGAAGGGCAAAGGGGTGGCGCAAGGTACCAGCACTATCTCATGCTATATTTGCAATGGACCGCACAAGGTGAAGGACTGTGCATTGAGGGGCAAGATAGCATCTATAGCGGTGGAGGAGAAGCAAGAGGCCGACCAAAGGATGGGTTCTCTTAGTCTCAATGCCCTGAAGGCCAAGGGGCCACAAGGTCTGCTCTATGCACCTATTTGCATTGGTGGTCACATCTTCCAGGAATTCATTGATACGGATGCCACTGACTTCTTCGTGGACCTAGCTACGGCAAAGAGGTTAAATCTGAAGATTGAACATGATGAACACACGTTCAAGGCGGTTAACTTCACAGAAGTGGCTACCAGCGGAACATCGAAGGATGTTGAGATCCAATTCGGCTCATGGACCGAACGGGTGACAGCGGTGGTCGCCCCGATTGACGACTATGAGGTGTTCATCGGCATGTCTTTGCTTACCCAGCTACAAGCCATGATAAAGCCAGATTCAGATGTGGTGATGGTCCTGAATCCGAGTGGAGCTTGCGTAGTTCTAGGAAAGCGAGTTAAAGGGACTCCGCAGCGAGTCTTATCGGCGATGCAACTTGCTAAGGGGCTAAGAAGGGGACTTCCAACATATATTGCGTCCCTTCAGGAGAAAGAACTACTGGAAGGAGAGGAGATTCCAGCGCCCATCGAGGGTGTTCTTACTGAATTCGGGGATGTGATGCCCCCCGAGTTACCCAAGCAATTGCCGCCAAAAAGAGAAATCGATCATCGGATTTGCATGGAGCATGTCCACCAGCTCAAGCACCATATAGGATGGCCCCAGCTGAACTCCAAGAGCTGAGGAGGCAGCTAACGGAGTTGGTGGACAACGGGTTCATTCGACCTTCGAAGAGTCGGTATGGAGCACCGGTACTTTTTCAGAAGAAACACGATGGTTCGTTGAGACTCTGCATCGACTACAGGGCCCTCAACAAGCTCACGGTGAAGAACAAGTACCCCATTCCTCGGATTGATGATTTGTTTGATCAGCTTGGCGAGGCACGATGGATTTCCAAGTTGGATCTTCTCAGCAGGTACTATCAGGTTCGCGTGGCGGAGGAGGACATTGAGAAGACTGCATGTGTGACAAGGTACGGAAGCTTCGAGTACCTTGTCATGCCTTTCGGCCTCACCAACGCACCAGCAACTTTCTGTGCTTTGATGCAGCGTGTACTCCATGACTTCATCGATAAATTCGTGGTAGTATACTTGGATGACATTGTTGTGTACAGCCGGACGTTGGATGAGCATGCGGCACACCTGTGGCAAGTCTTCTCTACCCTACGACAGCACCAACTCTTTGTGAAATGGGAGAAGTGTGTGTTTGCGCAGTGGAGGGTGCCGTTCCTCGAGCACATCATTGGGGATGGCAGGCTCATGATGGATCCCTCAAAAATTTCAGCCATAGCCGAGTGGGAGGTACCTACATGTGTTACACACTTACGCTCTTTCTTGGCTTGGCAAATTACTATAGGAGGTTCATCACCGGATATTCGAAGTTATGCGCCCCACTGACGGATTTGTTAAAGAAGGATCGACCATGGCGATGGTCAAACCAATGTCAGGAGGCATTTGATCGTCTCAAGCAGGCGGTCACGGTGGAGCCGGTCCTCGTGCTACCGGACTTTTCTATTTCTTTTGAAGTCCACACCGACGTATCAGATTTTGCCATTGGAGGGGTGCTCATGCAGGAAGGGCACCCAGTGGCCTACGAGAGTTGGAAGTTGAACGACACCGAGCGCAGGTATACGGTTCATGAAAAGGAGATGACAACGATTGTGCACTGTCTTCGAACCTGGCGTCATTACCCCCTCGGATCTAAGTTTGTGGTGCGCACGGATAACGTGGCCACAAGCTACTTTCAGACCCAACCAAAACTCACCCCCAAGCAGGCGAGATGGCAGCGGTTTCCGACTGAATTCGATTTCGACATCGAGTACAAGCCGGGCCGAGCTAATTCAGTCCCTGATGCTTTGAGTAGGAAGGCACAGCTGGCTGCAGTCTCTTCCTTTTCCGGACCAGCAAGTAACCTAATGGAGAGGGTCAAGACCAAGATGGAGAAGGATCAATGGGCCACTTCCATGGGTGAACTCATCAAAGACGGCAAGGCGCGCCGTTTCTGGACCGAAGGAGGGCTGATTTTGACACGAGGGCGACGTGTCTATGTGCCTTCAGGCCGAGGGCTGAGGCGCGAGAACACCATGATTCTATGTGGGCGGCACTAGGGGGTGCATCGGACCCAAGCTCTCATAGAACATAACTACTATTGGCCGAAGATGCGGGATGACATCGAGGAGTATGTTTGCACTTGTCTGCTATGCCAACGAGACAAAGTGGAACATCGACGGCCTGCGGGGTTGTTGGAGACATTACCAATACTAGAGCATCTGTGGGAGAGTGTCTCCATGGACTTCATCATCGGGCTACCTCTGGCGGATGGCGGATGGGAACAGCTCTATCATGGTAGTGGTGGATCGCTTCTCGAAGTACGGAATCTTCATTGCAGCACCTACTACTTGCCATGCAGAGGACGTGGCGCGGTTGTTCTTTACATATGTGGTGAAATATTGGGGGATACCGCGGAGTATCGTTTCTGATCGCGATGCTCGCTTCACGGGGAGGTTCTAGACGGAGTTATTTCGGATACTTGGAACGGAGCTGAAGATGTCCACGGCCTTCCACCCTCAGACCGATAGCCAAACATAGCGAACCAATGCATCATTGGAGATGTATTTGAGGCACTATGTGAGTGCCAACCGGCGGGATTGGGTGCGACTCTTGGACCACCCAATTCAGCTACAACTTACAGCGATCGGAGTCGACAGGTAAATCACCATTCGAGGTGATTACAGGGCTGCATCCAGACACTCCGGGAAGTATCGCAGCGGACTACATGGGACATAGTCCGACCGCATACAGGTTCGTGTGGTATTTGAAGGAGGATATAGATTTGGTTCAGGTCTCCTTGTGGAAGGCGACCAAACGGATGAAGAAGTGGGCTGACATAAAGCGGCGGGCAGCTGAATTTCAGGTTGGTGATCAGATATTGGTGAAGCTTTACCATCACATGAAATTGAAGTCGGGCTACCACAAAGCACTTGTGAGGAGGTATGAAGGTCCCTTCATCATCACACATCGAATTGGAGAGACGGCATTGATTGTCGCTGCCTTCCAAGCTGAAAGTGCACCCGGTGTTCCACATGTCCCTGTTGAAACCATTCAAAGAGGACACAACTGACCCTTCTCAGGCTCGAAGCGGGCGAGCTCTAGTGGCCGTACGAGTTCATTACATCAAGAAGATTTCTGAAATCAAGGCGGACAGGAAAAAGGGTAACCGTGTGCAATACTTAGTCCGATGGAAAGGACTATCAGATTCAAAAGCAAGCTGGGAATATGGTGACGAACTATGGCAGTTCGAGAACATCATCAACGAGTACCGCCTAGCCTCGTCAGGGGTAACTCCGGCTTAGGTGGTGGAGGGTGTCACGGCTCCTCGAATTGGGGCTGGACCGGACGCGGATCAAGGTATAAACCAGATCAAGTCGCTGGACGGGTTCGAGGTCTGACAGTGCTCTCTAGAGATTTGGGCAACTTGGAGACCAAATCTGGGCCCTAGGATCACCTAGGGAAACGTGTGCAAGATGTAGGAGGAATACCCAAGAGCATGGGGCCGTGGGCACGTGCTCCAAGGCGTGTATTGTTGAGAATACATGCTGGTTCATCATTAGGAGGAAAGCTGCTGCAACGAGACTGATTCAACGTTGTGGGCTTATCTCGAAGCATGGACTGAATCCGAAAAATTGGGATGCATGGAAATGTGTGCCACTGATGGAGGAACGTGGCATAAGTCTCCAGAAGGCGATACATCATCATTCTATGTGTAACATCAATGATCTGTTTGTCATTCATACCATCTATGTTCCATTCATAGATTTGTTTTTCAGAGAATGAAGTCTGGAAGTGAGGTTGATTTTCTCAAGGAGTATGTCAGCCGGGGTAGGTCTTTGATAATAATAGTGCTCCATTATTGCCGGCTTATATTTAACTTGATTGATCTGTGATAATTCATCTAGATTATCAAGTTTAAATACTCCTAGTTGTTTTTCCAACTTTTCTAGGCTTGACTGATTATCAAAGCCCTAATATGAGGGCATTTTTTCCCTTAGGAAATGATCTTGATTTATCATTCCTATATGAAGGGTTTTTAACCTATCTTCTAATAATTCCAAAAATTCAGAATTATTGTTTTTTAGTTTAAACCCTTCCACCTTAATTGGTGGTTGTATCATTGGAAGATCAATTGCTTCCTTCTGAGGATGGATTTCTTTAAGAGACTTCAAGTTTTGAATTTCTCTTTTAAAATAAGTAGTCATTTTTTCAATTTTATTTTCCAGTTCTAATAACTGGCTTCCTAAACAAACTAGATACACATTTGTATAATTTTTGGGCCTTAATTAATTCATTAAGTTCTTTAACCTTTATATGTTCTAGGATGGACTTATTTAATCCTAAATAAGCATTGGCTTCAGTCGATTCTAATTTAATCGGCTGTTGAGGTGGAAATGGGGCTTTTATTACCTCATCCTGTACTGTTATCCATGATCTTTGTATAACAGTCAGTTTTTTCTCTTGTTCATTCAAGAAGTATTTCAAAAACCAAGGGATAAAAAATTGGATATCCTAGTTTCTTTGGAGTTCTTTATAGAATTTCTTTTTGTAGAACTCTTTTTCATCTTGGGAAAACCTTCTCCCATACCAATTTCTAAATGGCTTGTTTTTCTCAAGCCCAAACTCTTTACTTAAGAGTTTTCTATAATGACTTCCTATTTTATAAGAAATCATAGATGAAAGCTCATTTCAGATTGGGTCGGAGATTCCTTCCCTCTTTCTCTGGAGTAGATCCCAAAGGGAATTTCATTTCTACTCATCCCTATTCCTTCAATTGTCTCAATGTCTTCATTCCTCATTCGAGACGTTGATGGTCTACTAGGGATATCAACCATATTAGGTTGCTGAAAGGATCTACTAGAGAATGATCTCTTGATCCTACTTGTTTCTTTATCTTGAAACATAATTTCTACAGATCCATCTGTATGTTGAATAACCTGATCTATACTTTTATTTAGTATAGGTTCAGTTGCTTGTTCTTTTTCTATTTTCCAGGATTCTGAAAACCTTATCTTATTCCATTCGATAATTTTATTGGTCATTACATGTGATGACCTAAGATTTGTCTGAACCACTGTAGTAAATCCAATTGAAAGATTTACACCCCTAGTTCTAGGTGCAAGCGTGGTCAATGTTTTATAGT
This sequence comes from Phoenix dactylifera, assembly GCF_009389715.1. NCBI lineage: Eukaryota > Viridiplantae > Streptophyta > Magnoliopsida > Arecales > Arecaceae > Phoenix > Phoenix dactylifera. The sequence continues at coordinate 5,167,961 of NC_052400.1, forward strand.
AAATTCTATAACTAATGGCCATAATTTCTGAGCCTGGAATAAAATTATATCCATTAGTAGATACCTTAAGTTCTAAGGCTCTTAAAAGATTTTGGTCTTTTAATGAAAGACTAAGATTTGGAGAACAGTTAAAATAAACTGGGCCATAGCAGAGGCTAGTTTCAACCACTGCTGCCAAGGAAGTTTGGAAATCCATATTCCTTGCGTCCCTTATTATGGACATAAAGCTAGAATTAATTCCTAGCAAAGTTAATGGTTTAAATGAAACCTGGACCATACCGATATGTATGAAATTATATTTTTCTCGGTATTCTTTGATATCCTTTTATTGCCTAAGATCACAAGCCAAGAGGGGGGGGGGGGGGTGAATTGGTTTTTCTAAATTTTTGCTATCTTACTTTAGTCAATTGATGAGTGAGTGAAATTGAACTAATATACAATACAAACACACAAGAAGTATAGTGGTTCGGTGCTCTCCTAAGCACCTACGTCCACTCCCCAAGCGACCCCTTGAGAATTCACTATAATCCCACGGATTACAGTTGGATTGTTTTCCGGGCTCACAATCCAAAAATCTTTACACTTTGGTTTTCCGGGATCACCAAGAATCTATGTTGGTTTTATGGGCTCACCAACAAACCTTCACAATTGGTTTTACGGGTTCACCAATAAACCTACACCGTTGGTTTTGCGGGCTCACCAACAAACCTTTACAAGGTGATTAACAAAAGAAAGAAGAAAGTTGAAGCTCCTAGATGAGCAAATATAACAATTATAAGCTACAAAGAAGAGTTTAGAATATAGTTATCGCTTGATGAAACTTCTCTCTTCTTTATCAAGAATGCTTTACTCTTCAAGGGTGGATGGAGCTCTTAATATCTCTTGGAATCTGCTCAACCACTTTCTTTTGACTCTTTGAATGAAGCACTTGGATGAAGAAGATTAGGGCACTTGTCTTTATTGTGTAAGCTTTGATATTTTGCAAAAGGATATTTTTCTCTGATGAATAGTGTCCCTTTAAATAGTTTTCCTCACCCATTGGACACCCCCCATTGGTCAGATTTCAAAAACTAGACTTTACTTACTGTTGGGAGGACAAAACGTACTTCTGCAGAACTAGCCGTTATGCTTCTGCCCGTGCTTTGGTCGACTCAACTTTTACTGGGGTCGACCCAACTTTCACTTGGGTCGACTCATGCAACATTGGGGTCGACCCTCTCAGGAAACACAGAACCTTGTATTTCAGCCTTCCTTCACTTGGGTCGACTCAACACTTTTTGGGTCGACTCAAGGTTCAGTTGGGTCGACTCAAATTTCACTTGGGTCGACCCTCTCAGAGATTCTAGAGAACTGATTTTTGAATGACATAGCCTTTGGGTCGACTCATATTCAATTGGGGTCGACTCAAGGTTGGGTCGACTCAAGTTCCATTTGGGTCGACCCTCTCAGGGATTCCAGAGATTTGTTTTCTTGAGGCTCGAAGATGGGGTCGACTCAACTTTCACTTGGGTCGACCCAAGTACTGTTCATCCGTGCCATTTTTGCAGAAGTGTGCCAGATGTTTCCTTGATGTACCGGAGTCGACTCAATCCACACTTTGCTGCAACTTAAGGTTAGATTCATCCATATAATCAATGAAATAAACTTCAAACAATTTTGAATATATGTCATGGTGGTGCTACATACTTTAAACAATGAAAATTACTATTGTCCACTTAAGAGTACATTTCACTTGAAACTTTGCCGAATTGGAATTTTGAATTCACTATCCCTTTTCTATCGCAAATTTTATCTCATTTTTAATCATTAAAATACATCTTGATCTCATTCTACTAACGTACCGAGAGTGACGAACTTAGTAATTATGTATCATATTACCTTGTAATATTTAATTAGGTATACCCTCAATGATTGTGTTAATCATCAAAATAATACTATCATCCTCAATCTCCCCCTTTTTGATGATTACAAAGTATTGAGTATGAGCAAATTGATTCTTATCTTAAAATTAGTTTTAGAAGGGCTCAAGTTGCCGAATTTTAGCTTTTCACATTTGAGAGTGAAGTCTCCCCCTATTTCATCCAAATATTGCCAATTTGAACTTTTGATTTACTCACCCTTTCTTTTATATTTGGTTAAAGATGAAACGACAAAAATTTGAGATAAAGCAAGAGTTTCAGAGTATGTATCGAGGTGTGAGAGGTATGTGCCAAATTCTGAAATTTGATTAAAAGTTTAGATTTTAATACATATCGCTCCCCCTTAAGTGTATATTGTCCTTGTTTGTCAACTTATTACAACTTAATTTTCTTTCCTTGCTTCTCCCCCTTTTTGTTATCATCAAATAGGTGCATGACAATAGATAAGTAGACACAGTAAATAATAAACATTCAGATTTTACTGATCAAACATGGAACATTGTAGTACATTAACACAAAAATATAATGTTCTTCAATCAAAGTGCAAAGTACATGATCAACACAAAATACATATGAGAACTAGATAAATCCTAGGCACTAATACCAAAAGTGCTAACATCAGCCTAGGGGGTATCTAATGGCTGTGATCTAGTCCTCATCCTCCTAGCATAAGTGGCGAGGGAAGGTCGAGCCTGATGGGACTGAGTATGGCGTGGACCTCGCTGAGCTGGATGACTCTGTGCCGAAACCTCTGACTCAGCTGCTCGGGGCACAGATGGACCATGAGCCTCTCTCTCTCCGTAATGCTCCGACCTCCTCTCTGAGATCGCTAATCTCAGCAGTCATGATATCCAACCTGCTCATCAATCCATCAGTGATAGTCCTCGCCTGAGCTGACATAAGCTCAGTCATCCTACTCCAAAACTCATCTGTTCACCCCGTGGGAACAGATGACGATGGGCCGGCCTCTGAAGGTGCTGTAGGATGCTCCTCAGGTACCTCAGCCTCAGGGATGGGGTCTCCAACCTCTGGTGCATCACCCTCCGGTGCATGTATCCCTGCTCCTGTACGCACCCACTACCCGTTCACCTTCTCATAACCCATGCGAATGAGGGATCGTGCAGTGTAAGTGTCAGTGTATAGAAGGTGCCTGAAGATCTCTCCCTCTACTGATATGTCATGCTGTCGGAAGACTAGGGTGAGTATCATACCATAAGGCAGAGAGACTCTCGAATTGCATATGACCTTTCTCATCTGCCTAAGCATCATAGCTGGGAGGTTCAGGGGAATGCCCTGAATAGTGTGCTCCATGATGATCAGGTCTCGCTCAGAAATGAGATCAAATCTTCCGCTTTTCGGAAACAAAATCCGACCTATGAAGTTGTGCAACAACCTCATCTCAGCTGAAAGAGAGCTTGCTATTACATTTTCGGAATAGTCGAAATCATCATTCTCAAGAATCAATTGTAGAGCTCTCAACTTGTTTTCAGGCTTTTCTGGAGTTGCACCTTCGCAGGGGAGATGAAGCAACTCACTCAAACTTTCTTCTGAAACCCTAATCCTTACTCCTCAGACTTCAGATATAAGCCCTCCCATTCCAACTTTTAGGATAGCATAGAACAAACGAACCAACCCTTGGTAGATCACCACATCTAGGGAGCAAAGATACTCCCATCCTTGCCTTCGGATCCAATCATCCAACCGGAACCCTTCTTGATCCAAAAACTCGGAGTGGATCCTTCTTCCCGTGGTAACCGGTCTTCCCACAAATTTTGCAAGTTGGACTGAAGGGGAGGGAGGAGGAGGAGGCTCTACACATGTCTCACCTTGTGGAGGCACTGTAGAAGACTCTGTATCATTTCTATCAACACGGGTTGTCCGTGAAACCCTCCCGGATCGCTTAGCCACGGCTCGCTTGGGTCCCATTCCTTCAAGATCTTGATCTAACGGCTTGGGAAAGCTTCCTTCTATTATTTGGAGATGATTGGAAGAGATTTGAGAGTGGAAAATAGGGTTTTTGGAAGAGAAAAAGATGAAACAGTGCCCTAGAATGCTCACGGGTCCCCCTTTTAAAAGTGGGGTCCCGTCGTTGGGTCGACCCTAGATTTTTCTTGGGTCGACTCAACGTTGGGTCGACCCCATTCTGGCTTGGGTCGACCCTAGTTCAGAAATTTTTCTTTCTCTTCCTTTTTCTTTTTAAAAATTCTTTCTTTCCTCCAAACCTTACAAATTCTTACTGAGACAATGATACATTAGTAAAGAATCTATAGATGACTAGATTGACTAATGTTTCATGGGTTTTTCGAAATGGAAGGAGAGTATCATGAGACAACTTGCTCCTTTTTATATCTCTTTAATCAAAAGGATCACATATGCCTAATTCCCTCCTAAGCATACAGAATCTATCTTCACTCAAAGGTTTTGTGAATATGTCAGCTAATTGTTTTTCAGTACAAACATACTCAATACATATGTTCCCATTTTGCACATGATCTCTAATGAAATGATATCTTATTTCAATGTGTTTGGCCTTAGAGTGTTGAACTGGATTTTTAGTAAGGTTGATGGCACTAGTATTATCACACTTTATAGGAATATTATCCAGTTTAACTCCATAGTCCCCTAGTTGTTGCTTAAGCCATAGTACTTGAGCACAGCAACTGCCAGCAGCTATATATTCGGCTTCAGCCGTTGACAATGCTACTGAATTCTGCTTTTTGCTAAACCATGATACTAAGTTGTTTCCTAAAAATTGACATGTTCCACTAGTGCTCTTCCTATCTAATTTGCATCCAGCAAAATCTGCATCAGAGTATGCAAGCAAATCTAGAAAGGAGTCTCTCGAGTACCATAATCTTATGTTTGTAGTTTCTCTCAAATATCTAAGGATTCTTTTAACAGCACTTAGATGTGACTCCTTAGGATCTGATTGGTATCTAGCACATATTCCCACACTAAATACTATGTCTGGCCTACTAGCAGTAAGGTAAATCAAAGATCCAATTAAACCTCTATAAAGCTTCATATCTATACTTTTTTCTTTTTCAGAGATTCATTGGGGGTCCCTATTCCCTTATGATTTTCATTCCCAAACTTCTTTAATATTTTCTTTGTGTACTTAGTTTGATGAATGAAGATACCTTCTTTAGTTTGCTTGATTTGTAATCCGAGAATAAAATTTAGTTCTCCCATCATACTCATCTCGAATTCTCCTTGCATTAAATTAGCAAACTCTTTGCAAAGATTATCATTTGTGGCACCAAAGATTATGTCATTTACATATATTTGTACCACTAGCAGATTTTTGTCTTTCCTTTTGAGAAAAAGTGTTTTATCTACATTTCCTCTACTGAAATCATTATTCAGTAGAAATTTGCTTAGTCGATCATACCAAGCCCTAGGTGCTTGTTTTAATCCATATAATGCCTTATGTAATTTAAACACATGATTTGGCAATTCATGATTCTCAAAACCAGGAGGTTGCTCTACATATACTTCTTCCTCTATAAAACCGTTTAAGAAGGCACTTTTCATATCCATTTGATACAATTTGAAATCCATGAAACATGCAAAAGCTAGAAGTAATCTAATGGCTTCTAATCTGGCCACGGGAGCAAATGTTTCCTCAAAATCTGTCCCTTCTTCTTGATTGTATCCCTGAGCCACAAGTCTAGCTTTATTTCTTATAACTACCCCATTTTCATCTAATTTATTTCTAAAGATCTATTTTGTTCCAATTACAGAGTTATGCTTTGGTCTCTCAGTTAATGTCCATACATTACTTCTTTTGAATTGATTTAATTCTTCTTGCATAGCATTTATCCAATTGGTGTCTTTTTCAGCTTCTTCATAAGTCTTAGGTTCTAATTGTGAAACAAAAGCAAGATAATCATTTAAATTTCTAAGAGAGGATTGAGTTCTTATCCCTTGAGATGGATCACCAATAATTAAGTCTTTGGGGTGTCCATGTGCATACCTCCATTCCTTTGGCAAGTCTTGAGATTGTGGTGGCACGCAATCATTTTCTTTATCTTGATTTGGCATGTCATCAAGATTCAATTTTTCAAAGTCAATAATTCTTGCATCATCATCAAGAATATTTTCTCTCCTAGGAGAATCACTATCAGACTCATCAAAATTGATATTAACTGACTTTTCAACTACAAGAGTTCTTTTATTGAACACTCTGTATGCCCTGCTAGATGTAGAGTATCCTAAGAAGATACCTTCATCTGACTTGGCATAAAATTTACTTAGATCCTCCTTGCCATTGTTTAAAATGAAACATCTACATCTAAATACTCTAAGATATTTAGCAGTTGGTTTCTTATTCTTCCAAAGTTCATAAGGAGTTTTCTTGGTTATTGGTTTTATTAAAATCCAATTTAGAATATGGCAAGCGGTACTTATAGCTTCAGCCCAAAAGTACTTTGGAAGATTTGACTCGCATAACATTATGCGTGCCATTTCTGCCAAGGTCCTATTTTTCCTTTCAACAACTCCATTTTGTTGAGGCGTTCTAGGTGCTGAAAATTGATGTGAGATACCATTTTCATTACAAAATTCTTCAAAGTGTTGATTTTCAAATTCAGTTCCATGATCACTTCGAATTGCTATTAAGGTGAGCTTCTTTTCATTTATGATATTTTTATAATATTTAAAGAATACTGAAAATGCTTCATTCTTATGTGCAAGAAATGAAACCCATGTATACCTTGAAAAATCATCTACTATGACTAGTCCATACTTCTTCCCTCCTAGACTCGCGGTTCTAGTGGGTCCAAATAGATCCATATGTATGAGTTCAAAGTGCCTAGTGGTCGATACTATATTCTTTGATTTGAAGGATGATTTTGTTTGCTTTCCTAATGAGCATAGTCCACAGATTTTATCCTTTTCAAAAGTCAATTTTCGCACATCTTTTATTAATTCCTTTTTGACAAGTTTTGATATTAAGTCAATACTCGCATGTCCTAGTCTACAATGCATTAAACATAATCCATTTTTCTTGCCTAATTCATGAGGATCTACCATGTAAATATTTCTTTGCCTTTGTCCTATAAGTATAATGCTGTTATCTTTAGGATTTGTGATTATGCATACTAAGGCTTCAAATATGACTTTAAAACCTTTATCACAAAATTGACTTATGCTAAGTAGGTTATGTTTCAAACCATTAACTAATAAGACATTTTCTATAAAGGTAGATGGAGTAATAAAAATTTTACCCTTTCCAATGATATACCCTTTTTCATTGTCTCCATAGGTTACTACTCCACCCTTCTTAGATTCTAAGGTGACAAATTGTTCAACGTCACCTGTCATGTGTTTTGAACAGCCGCTGTCTAGATACCATCATTTATCCACCTTATTAGCTGCAAAACACCCCTGCAATCAAGATCAAGAATAAGCTTTAGGTACCCAACCTATGTTGGGTCCTTTAGGGTTAGTACTTGATGCTCCTTTTGGAACCCAAACTTTCTTGAATTTAAGCTTATAATTATTACTCAATTTGTTGTTGCTAGACTTTCTATAGTTACATTCATATGCTTTATGTCCTAATTTATTGCAGCAATGACAAGTTATATTTTCATTTTTTGCTTTCACAAATATGTTCTTTAAGTATTTTTATTTCCTATTTGTTTTATATCCTAATCCAGCTTTATCATATACGGCTTTTTGACTATCAAGAATCATATTTAATTTGGTTGAGCTAAGTGTAAACTTGTCTACTAAGGATTTGTATTTTTCAGCATCTTCTTTTAACTTGACATTTTCAGCAATTAGATTCTCGGTTTCATTTATGAATCTCCTACTTAATGTTTCATAGTTATTAGATAGTTTCAGCTTATCTTTGATAAGAGACTGATTTTCATCTTTTAGAGCTTTATTTTTATTTATTAGTTTTTTGTGTTCTTCCATGAGTTCTAAAAATGCATCATGTAATTCTTCAACAGTAAAATCATATTCAAGTTCCGAATCTACCTCATCGTCATTAGCCATATGGCAGATTTGGGCCGTCTCTTGTTGATCTTCCTCTTCCGAACTTGACGCGTCACTTTCACTCCATTCAGCCATGAAGTTCTTCTTCTTAAGTTTTCTTGCCATCCACTTCAATTCCGGACAATCTATCTTGAAATGTCCGGGCTTGTTACACTCATAACAAATTGGTGTTTCCTTTTTCTTTTCTTTGTCCTTATCCTTTTCTTTGCTTGAGCTACCTTTGAAGAAGGGCTTCTTTTTATGAAATTTCTTCTTTCCTCTCATAAATTTTCTGAATTTTCTTCCAAGCATGGCCATTCCTTCTTCATCAAATTCCTCCTCATCATCAGATTCTTCCGATTCAGTTTTGTATTTTGGAGTGGTAGTCTTTAATGCAATGGTCTTTCTTCTCTTGACCTCATCTTCTGAATTTTGCCTCATGGTCAACTCATGGGTCATGAGTGATCCTAGAAGTTCCTCCAATTGTAGTGTATTGAGGTCCTTTGCTTCCTGAATTGCTGTTACCTTGGCCTCCCAAACTCTTGGTAGAGACCTAAGAATTTTTCGCACCAATTCAGAGTTAGTATAAAACTTTCCTAAACTCTTTAGCCCATTTATGATTTTCATGAAACGAGTAAACATTTTAGTTATGGACTCAATGGATTCCATTTTAAACAACTCATAATTATGTACTAATATATTTATTTTTGACTCCTTTAACTTGATTAGTTCCTTCATGTGTGACCTCCAGTTTATCCCAAATTTCTTCTGCGGAGATGCATGTAGATATTCTATTGAATTCACTTACATCTAGTGAACAGTAAAGCACATTAATTGCTTTAGCATTTAGTTATGCTAGTCTTCTATCATTCTCATTCCAATCCATTTCTGGTTTGGGAATGATTGTGCCTTTTATACTAATTATGGGTGTGTGAAGTCCTCTAGTTATAATATACCACAATTTATAGTCTAGAGCTTGAATGAATATCCTCATCCTAGCTTTCCAGTATGTGTAATTAGTGCCATTAAATAGAGGAGGTCTATTTGTGGATTGACCCTCACTCATAGAACATCCTACTTGGGTTGTCATGATCTTTGTCTCTTGATTGTGAGATCAACAAAATACTATGTGAGCACCTTGCTCTAATACCACTTGTTGCCCAAGGTCACAAGCCAAGAGAGGGGGGGGGGGGTGAATTGATTTTTCTAAATTTTTGCTATCTTACTTTAGTCAATTAATGAGTGAGTGAAATTGAACTAATACACAATACAAACACACAAGAAGTATAGTGGTTCAGTGCTCTCCTAAGCACCTACGTCCACTCCCCAAGCGACCCCTTGGAAATTCACTATAATCCCACGGATTACAGTTGGATTGTTTTCCGGGCTCACAATCCAAAAATTTTTACACTTTGGTATTCCGGGATCACCAAGAACCTATGTTGGTTTTACGTGCTCACCAACGAACCTTCACAATTGGTTTTATGAGTTCACCAATAAACCTACACCGTTGGTTTTGCGGGCTCACCAACAAACCTTTACAAGGTGATTAACAAAAGAAAGAAGAAAGTTGAAGCTCCTAGATGAGCAAATATAACAATTATAAGCTACAAAGAAGAGTTTAGAATATAGTTATCGCTTGATGAAACTTCTCTCTTCTTTATCAAGAATGCTTTACTCTTCAAGGGTGGATGGAGCTCTTAATATCTCTTGAAATCTGCTCAACCACTTTCTTTTGACTCTTTGAATGAAACACTTGGATGAAGAAGATTAGGGGCACTTGTCTTTCTTGTGTAAGCTTTGATATTTTGCAAAAGGATGTTTTTCTCTGATGAATAGTATCCCTTTAAATAGTTTTCCTCACCCATTGGACACCCCCCATTGGTCAGATTTCGAAAACTAGCCGTTACTTACTGTTGGGAGGACAAAAAGTACTTCTGCAGAACTAGCCGTTATGCTTCTGCCCGTGTTTGGGTCGACTCAACTTTTACTGGGGTCGACCCAACTATCACTTAAGTCGACTCATGCAATATTGGGGTCGACCCTCTCAGGAAACACAGAACCTTGTATTTCAGTTTTTGGGTCGACTCAAGGTTCAGTTGAGTCGACTCAAATTTCACTTGGGTCGACCCTCTCAGAGATTCCAGAGAACTGATTTTTGAATGACATAGCCTTTGGGTCGACTCATGTTCAGTTGGGGTCGACTCAAGTTCCATTTGGGTCGACCCTCTCAGGGATTCCAGAGACTTATTTTCTTGAGGCTTGAAGATGGGGTCGACTCAACTTTCACTTGGGTCGACCCAAGTACTGTTCATCCGCCATTTTTGCAGAAGTGTGTCAGATGTTTCCTTGATGTGCCGGGGTCGACTCCACCAATCTTGGGGTCGACTCAATCCACACTTTATTGCAACTTAAGGTTAGATTCATCCATATAATCAATGAAATAAACTTCAAACAATTTTGAATATATGTCATGGTGGTGCTACATACTCTAAACAATGAAAATTACTATTGTCCACTTAAGAGTACGTTTCACTTGAAACTTTGCCGAATTGGAATTTTGAATTCACTATCCCTTTTCTATCGCAAATTTTATCTCATTTTTAATCATTAAAATACATCTTGATCTCGTTCTACTAATGTACCGAGAGTGACGAACTTAGTAATGATGTATCATATTACCTTGTAATATTTAATTAGGTATACCTCAATGGTTGTGTTAATCATCAAAATAACACTATCATCCTCACCTTTTCATCTAATAATTGAAAAGTTTGAGTCTGTTTTTTAACAGAAAGGGTTCTTTCGATAGTTTTTACTATCAATTTAGACCCTATATCCAGCCATCCAGAAGCCGAAGAAGAAGTAGAAGAAGGGGAAGGAGAAGGAGAAGGAGAGGACGGAGGAGGACAAGGAGAAGGAGGAGGAGGAGAAGAAGAATAAGAAGAAGCAGGAGAAGGAGAAGAAGAATAAGTTGAAGGAGAAGGAGATGGAGAAGAGAAAGAAGAAGAAGGAGGAGGAAGAGGAGGAGGAGGAGGAGGAGAAGTAGAAGAATGAGAAGGGGAAGAAGAAGATGAAGTAGAACAAAATGAAAAAGAAGAAGAAGATGAAGAAGAAGGAAGAGGAGGAGGAGGAGAAGAAAAAGAAGAAAAAGAAGGAGGAGGAGGAGGAGGAGGAGGAGGAGAAGAAGAAGAAGCATCAGAAGAAGAAGAAGAAGGGGAAGAAGAAGATGAAGAAGAAGAAGAAGGAGAAGTAGAAGAAGAAGTAGAAGAAGAACAAGGAGAAGAAGAAGGAGGAGGAGGAGGAGAAGTAGAAGAAGAAGTAGAAGAAGAAGGAGAAGGAGAAAGAGGAGGAGGAGGAGGAGAAGGAGAAGGGGAAGAAGGGAAAGGGTAAAAAGAAGAAGATGGAGGAGGAGGAGGAGAAGAAGATTAAGAAGACGCAGGAGAAGGAGAAGAAGAATAAGAAGCAGATGGAGAAGAACAAAAAGAAAGAGGAGAAGAAGAAGTAGATGAAGGAGAAGGGCAAGAAGTCTCCTCAAACTTGTCCCACTACCAGCTAGGAATCGATAAATACCTTTAGGCACTGAACCCGAAGCTCTTGGGCGAGCTTCAAACAGGTCAAAGGGTAGCACTTACTCAGCTACGACCCCTTCCGGGTTGGTCAAAATCAACCCGACTCCACTTTTGTTGATGTTGGAGGATCCATCCACATTAAGTGTCCATGAATCCTCCAAGTCATGGGCAAAGTACATGTTGGGCTCTTCGGGTGCTCAGGGACTGTGCACTCCACAGTGAAGTTCCCCAATGGCTGTGCTTTGATAGCAGGCCGAGGTAGATAGCATATGTTGAATTCAGTAAGCTCCACCTACTTTGCCAACCTTCCGGATGAGTCTAGTCCTTGTAGAATTTGCCTTAGCGATTGGTCGGACAACATGGTAATTGGATGAGCTTTCTTGTTGAGATAATGAGTACATATGCTACCTTCTCCAATCGAGGGTATCGGTCTCCACATCTCGGAGGACTCGGATCATATAATATATAGGTTTTTGGACTCCATCCTCTCGGACGAGAACCAAGTTGACAGTCGTCGGGGAAATAGCCAAGTAGACATAAAATACCTTGCCAGGAATCAGTTTGCAGAGGAGCAATGGGTGCTAGGATAAATCCATAGCTCCTCAAATGCATGACATTCACTCATCCAACAGAATCCCTATGGTTGCCTCAAAATTTTGAAAAAAGGTAGGCTCTTCTTAACTAAACGTTGCGATGAATCTGCTTAATGCTGTTATTCATCCGATGAGATGTTATGCCTCCTTCTTGTTCTTTGGGAGCTCCATCTCCAATATGTCACAGATCTTTTTGGGATTTGCTACAATTCCTAGTTGAGTCACTATAAACCCGAGGAATTTTCAGGAGGAGATTCCAAATGTGCACTTGCTCAAGTTAAGCTTCATGCGATAAACCTCCATGTTGCAACCCACCTAATGCTTGAACATATTATTAACCAGGTGTTGATAAGTGGCACCGGCATTTTTCAATCCAAAGGGCAAAACTCTATAGTAGTAAAGCCCTTTGTCTGTGATGAATATGTGGAGGTAGAACTACGACATCGTAGCCGTGTCAAACCACAAGTTGGGCAACGACCTTGAGAATGCAGGAAAAAAGGCACTCCTTATTAAGGTATTTCTCCATCTACAAGATCTAAAATTTCTGCAAATATGGGAACATATATCTAAAGCGAGGAACAACAGAATTCAACAAAAAAACAATGAGTCCCATGCCGCAAAGAATTTAGGGTGCGCATGCCTCTTCTTTGCGGCATGGGACTCATTATTTTTTTGCTGAATTTTGTTGTTCCTTGCTCCGGATATGTACCCCTATTTGTAGAAATTTCAGATCTAATGGATGGAGAAATACCTCGAGGAGAAGCGGTGTTGCAGGAGCACGAGCCCAAGTCATGATGGACATACGTCGAGTTTGGATCCTTGCTTGGGTGTGCCCAAAAACACATTGGATTCATGATTTCCAGCATTTAATTATATTGGATTGAGTCTATTTTATTTGGGTCTATTAGGTCACATCGAGTCCTTTTATTTTGGGTTTATTTGAGTTCTAGTTTTGGATTTGTAATTTGTTGATTTGTGTTTGTAATTGAGTTGTAATTGAGTCAACCCAAGTCACTTTGTGTGGACCCAATTGAGGACGTGATGAGGTGTCCATCCGCATACGAGAAGTCCTATTCTCATTAGGATTTCATGGTGTGAAGAGTCTTAGGCGTGGAGATGTTTATGGGATTGGCTAGTCAAAGTCCTACTTTGTTTAGGAGTCCTAGAGTTTTGGGATTTCTTTGTTTGTGGCGCCTCCCCTTTTGAAGAGTCCCAGGGCAAGAAGGAGTTCTCAACTGTGAAGGAGTCTTATGTGAAGGCGTGATCTCACTTATTCATGTGAAGAGGAATTCATCATGTGAAGAGAAGAATGTCATCCAACCGTGAAGATCTTTGACTTGGTCAAAGGATGAATTAATTTAAAGAGTCCAAGATAAGTAAGGAATTTGAGTCTTAAAAGGAGTCCCAGATTATCTCTTGTCTAGTGATTGATTTGAGTCTAAATCTGAGTTTTGAGTCATGTAATAAGTTTCCTATTTTGTTTCAATGCCCCATCTATTCAAAGGATGGACACTGAAGAAACAAATTAAAAAATTAATTTTGGTTTTCAGTTACTCTTGTGATCAAGAGGTGAGAGGCTTCTTCTTCCTCCTTTGATGAGACTCCAAAGGTTTCTTTCTTCCTCGGTGAGACGCTGAAAAATCATTGGGTTTAGGATAAAGGTGAGACTCCTCTATTCTGCCCATAGCTATCATATACTACCCAAACCACAGCACCTTCCATTGATCCTTCTTCCATCCACCCACCTTCGTCGCCTAACTTGTGGCTTGACACGGCTACGACGTCGTAATCTTGCCTCTCCAACATCCATCTTCCATGCTAGGGCAGCCATTTGATTTTGAACTTCATCCATCATATCATCTTGTTGTCGTTTGATGTTGTAGGGATAGTATTGATCGTCATAGTGGGGATCATCATAGTAGGAAATACCGTAGTAGGGATCATAATAGTAGGGACAGCTTCATCTTGTACTTATATTGACCGATTTGCTCTGATACCAATTGACGCAAAACGGAGGTGGGATGGTTGCTATGATACCAATTAACGCATAACGGAGGTGGGATGGTTGCTCTGATACAAATTGACGCAATCGGGGTGGAAAGGTTGCTAGATTTTTTGTGGATGATGGCTGAAGTTGGTTGGACCCAAAGCTAATTTGGGTTAGGACGTGGGAGGAAGGGTTTAGGCCTGCGATTTAGATTTGAAACCTAAAGAACTTTGTGCTGATTAGAGCCTCAAAGGATTAGGACTATTGCATGAAGAATTTGGGTGGATAGAAGAAGGATCAATGAAAAGTGCTGCGGTTTGGGTAGTATATGATAACTATGGGCTAAACAGAAAAGTCTCACCTCTATCCTAAATTCAATGATTTCCCAGTGTCTCACCGAGGAAGAGAAAAACTTTTGGAGTCCCACCAGAAGAGAAAGAAGAAGCCTTACGCATCTCAATCTCAAGAGCAATTGAAAACCAAAATTAATTCTGTATTTTATTCTTAAACCTTCCCTTTATATAGAGTAAGAGGTTGGAAAAATAAGCACACTTACAACCAGAATTTTAGGACTCCAACTAAATATAAACTCTTTAAATCAAATCAATCATTTGACAAAATTAACTAATGAAATCAAATGATGGAATCAACTTGTTGCACAAGGTTACAAGCCATAGCCGAGTGGCCACGTTATCCGTGCGCACCACAAACTTATGTCACGGCTCCTCGAATCGGGGCTGGACCGGACGCGGATCAAGGTATAAACCAGATCAGGTCGTTGGACGGGTTCGAGGTCTGACGGTGCTCTCTAGAGATTTGGGCAACTTGGAGACCAAATCTGGGCCCTAGGATCACCTAGGGAAACGTGTGCAAGATGTAGGTGGAATACCCAGGAGCATGGGGCCGTGGGACGTGCTCCAAGGCGTGTATTATTGAGAATACATGTTGGTTCATCATTAGGAGAAAAGCTGCTGCAACGAGACTGATTCAGCGTTGTGGGCTTATCTCGAAGCATGGACTGAATCCGGGAAATTGGGATGCATGGAAATGTGTGCCACTGATGGAGGAACGTGGCATAAGTCTCCAGAAGGCAAGGGACACGTTTTAACACGTTTTTATAACTGAAAACTTGTATGGTTAGAGGACGTGGCTGTAACGCTGTTTCCACACATTTTCACTTTGAGGGGCATTTCGGGAACTCTACAGAAGTCCGTTCAAAGTGGAAAAGGTGCCATCTGGAAGCAGTTTTCGTCCTGAATCCAACGAATCTAGTTTCATGGTAATCGGAGTTCGTTTGAGGCATGAACTTGGCGGTTTTATCTGATTGCGCAGAATCCTGCGGGAATGGGGGTTTTCCTATCTTATCTAGAATTCATCCTTATCTTGTGCATGGGAAGTTGAGTTCGTGAGGGACTTGTAACTGGAGGTTGCTCCTCTATAAGAGGACCCTCAAAGGGGAGGGATTGGGATCCGGTAGAGCTGGAGAGGCCAAGAGAGCTTATTGTAATCAGTTGAGTGGTTATTCAATAAAGTTCTCTTTCCCTACATTTCTTCTTCTCCTTCGTGGTATTTTCTGGTGTTGTGTTTCGCTGCATTATTGTTGTTAGGCGTGACCTAAGTTATAGAGACTAGGTACCCACGCCAGGAAGGCTGATCGGTTATCTTCGATAGACCGAGCCGCACGTTGTTGGGATTCGCTTTGTAATCCCTTCGTTCGTGTCAACTGACTATCAAGGTAAATACCATACCGTAGGGCAAGGAGACTCTCGATCTGCATATGGCCTCATGCATCTGCCTAATGATCATGGCTGGAAGATTTAGGGGAATACCCTGAATAACATGCTCCATAATGGCCAAATCACGCTCAGATAGATAATCAAATCTTCCGCTCTTCGGAAACAGTATCCGACCTATGAAGTTATGCAATAACCTCATCTCAGCTGATAAGGAGCTAGCTACTAAATTTTCTGAATAATCAAAGTCATCTCTCTCTAAAACCAGCTGTAGGACTCTAATCTTGTGCTCTAGTTTGTCTAGTAGGGCACCTTCGCAGGGAAGATGAAGCAACTCACTCAGACTCTCCTCAGAAATACGAACTCGAACTCCTCGAACCTCAGACACAAGCCCTCCCGGACCGACCCATAGAAAAGCATAGAATTCATGAACTAAACCCGGGTAGGTCTTTAAATTTAGGGAGCAAAGATACTCCCATCCTAGCCTTCGGATCCAACCATCCAACCGGAACCCTTCTTGATCCAAAAATTTGGAATAAATCCGTCTACCCATGGTAATCAGTCTTCCTGCATACTTAGCAAGTTGAACTGAAAGGGAAGGAGGTGAAGGAGGCTTTGCACGTGTCTCACCTTATGGAGGCACTGTAGAAGACTCTCTAGGATGCCCTCTACAACGGTTGTCCGTGAAACTCTTCCGGATCTCTTGGCAACGGCTCGCTTGGGTCCCATTTTCACCAAATCCTTTCTTAGATCTTGATCTAACGGCTTGGGGAAGCAATATACTACAGTTTGGAAGTGATTGGAGGGAATTGGAGAGCAAGAAATTTGGTTTGAGAGAGGGTATAATGAATAGTGATGTCCTAATGTAGCTCATGGGTCCCCTTTTTAAAATAGGGTCCCGCCATTGGGTCGACCCCAGCTTTTGCTTGGGTCGACTCAAGGAGGGGTCGACCCCATTCTGGACTCGGGTCGGCCCCGGTTCAGGCTTCCAAAAGAATTTTTTTTGATTCTTCCTTCTTTCTGATCCTTACCAAATCTTTATGAGATATTGATATATGTGTGAGGAATCTATAAATGAATAACTTTACCAATGTTTCATGAAATTTACAAAATGGGAGAAGGGTATCATGAGACAACTTGTTCCTTTCATTTGTTTTTAATCAAAGGGATCACATATACCTAATTCTCTCCTAAGCATGCAAAATCTATCTTCACTTAAAGGTTTTGTAAACATGTCAGCTAATTGTTTCTCGGTACACACATGCTCAATACATACATTCCCATTTTGCACATGATCTCTAATGAAGTGATACCTTATTTCAATGTGCTTTGCCTTAGAGTGCTGAACTGGATTTTTGGTAAGATTAATGGCACTAGTGTTATCATATTTTATAGGAATATTGTCAAGTTTGATTCCATAGTCCTCTAGTTGTTGCTTGAGCCATAGTACTTAAGCACAATAATTCCCGGCAGCAATGTATTCGGCCTCAGCCGTTGACAATGCTACTGAATTCTCCTTTTTGCTAAATCATTATACTAAGTTGTTTTCTAAGAATTGACATGTCCCACTAGTGTTCTTCCTATCTAATTTGCATCCAGCAAAATCTTCATCAGAATATGCAAGCAAATCAAGACAAGAGTCTCTAGAGTACCATAATCCTATGTTTGTGGTTCCTCTTAGATATCTAAGGATTCTTTTGACAGCACTTAGATGTGATTCCTTAGGGTTTGATTGGTATCTAGCACATATTCCTACACTAAATGCTATGTCAGGCCTACTAGCAGTAAGGTAAAGCAAAGATCCAATTAACCCTCTATAGAGTTTCATATCTACACTTTTTCCTTTTTTTATTTTTGTCTAGCTTACTAGTGGGGTTCATTGGAGTGCCTATTTTCTTATGATTTTCATTTCCAAACTTCTTTAGTATTTCCTTTGTATACTTAGTTTGATGAATAAAAATCTCTTCCTTAGTTTGCTTGATTTGTAATCCGAGAAAGAAATTTAATTCTCCCATTATACTCATCTCAAATTTTCATTTTTTTGGATAAAGGTAAGTGTGTGTATATCCAAATTGAAGAAATGACGTACAAATGCACAGAGACATACCCTAGAAATCAAAGGTTAGGAGGGCATACCCCTCTAGCCACAATAACTAACTACAAAGCTTGTAAGAACAAAATGACGAGAGTGTCAAAAGATATCATTAGAGAATCCCTACGAGCTGTGAAGCCATCTATTAACAGGAGATGAAATCACACCCCGTGTGAGATTAATCCGAGTCACAATACAAAAAGTAATCTCTCTCAGAAGAACACACTCATGTGTAGGGTCATCGCCATGCAAACGAGCATTACGTTCCCTCCAAATGTAGTAGACCGCAGCTGCCACCATAAGCTTTGCAGTTCGACCCAAGAGTGAACGACCATCCATATGAGAAAGCCAAGAGATCGTATCCATCCATCTATGCGAGGCCCACGGAATATTACACTTGGCACAAAGAACGGACCAAATGCGCTGAGAGAATGGGCACTCAAAAAATAAATGATCCACATCCTCATGCCCACCCCCACACAAAACACATTGGGCGACCTGAATAATGCTAAAGCGTATAAGCTTAGCTTGAGTATACAAGACATCTCGGATGGCTAACCAAAGAATAAAGTACATTCTTGGAATAGCTTGGCTATGCCAAACAAGCTTCCACCAGTCCACTCTACTATAACGCGGGCGCAACGACTCCCAAACACCACGAACAGCGAAGGAACCCTTCGGAGCATCAATCCACTGCAAGACATCCAGCCTTCTGCTATCTGGCCGAAATGAAGTAGGAGTACTACTAATGAGCTCAAGCCATGCAGGGGAGCGAGAGATAGGCCAATGCTACTCCTGGCCGTTAATAAGAGGACCAAGGGGTTGCCAATGGTCAAACCAAAGTGAAATACTACTCCCATTGCCCACTCGATATCTCATCTTCCATCGGACAAGGCTGCGAAGACTAAGAATCTTCCGCCAACTCCAAAAGCAATCCTTGGGGCATTTGATCTCCCAAATACTTTTGCCTCGCAAAAGATAAGAGCGAACCCACGAAGACCAAAGAGAGTTACCGTCATCATTACAGAGAGCCCATAAGTGTTTGGTCATGGCTGCCCTATTCCAAGTCACCATGTTCTTAATGCCCAAACTCCCTTCCTCCTTAGGCAAACAAATATTGTCCCATGCTACCTTCGCACCTCTAGTGCTAAGCTCACAACCCTTCCAAAGGAAAGAGCGTAAAGTAGATTCCACCTTCTTAATAATTGATTTGGGCAAGATGAATAAGGAGGACCAATAAACTTGGATGGAAAACAAAATAGATTTGATGAGTTGTAATCTACCTGTAAAGGAGAGAGCACGGCAAGTCCAACTCTTAGTTTTGGCAATAATCCGGTCCACCAACACCTTATAATCAGTAGCCTTTAACTTAATCGTTATAAGTGGCACACCAAGATACCTAATCGGAAGCGCTTCTTTAATATACCCGAGGATATCCAAAAGCTGCATTCGAAGCTCGGAAGGCACTCCACAAATGAACATGCTGCTCTTATCTGGATTTGGTATAAGTTCAAAGAAGTCTCGAAATTGCTGAAGACAACCACCGATCAAAGACACAGAAGCCAAATCCGCTTTACAGAAAATCATAAGGTCATCTGCAAAGCACAAGTGAGAGATCTTTTCCTTTTCACAACGCCAATGGTACTTGAAACCACTGTCCCTTACCATATTAGCCATCAGACCCAAAAAGACCTCCATGGCTAGGACAAAAAGATAAGGTGACATAGGATCCCCTTGCCGCAAGCTCCGACCCCCAGGGAAGAATCCATAAAGTTCACCATTAATAAAGATGGAGAAGCGAGTAGTGGAGATATACTCTGCAATCCATCTAACAACTCTATCCGAAAACCCCATAACACGTAATACAGCCAGTAAAAAATCCCACCGAACGGAGTCATATGCCTTCATTAGATCCACCTTAAGAGCACATCTCGGAGAGCCACCAGAGCGATGATAGTTCCGCATTAACTCTTGGCAGAGGATAATATTATCACTAATACGTCGACTTGCAACAAAGGCCGTTTGAAAAGGTCCCACCAATCTCGGAAGTACCACCTTCATCCTATTTGCTATGAGCTTTGCAATACACTTGTAAACAGTGTTACAACAAGAAATTGGTCTAAAGTCCTTTACCTTGGTAGGGTTTTGAACTTTAGGAATCAAAGAAAGTGTTGTAGCATTTACTTGTTTCAGAAGATGCCCAGAGAAAAAAAAAGATTGGATAGCCACTATGACATCTGCCCCAACTATATTCCAAACCTTCTTAAAGAAGCTAGCACTAAAACCATCCGGACCGGAAGCCTTGTTCTCCTTCAAAGAGAACATCACCATCTTTATTTCGTCATCTGAAACAGATCGATCTAAATCCTCCCTCTGAATCTTAGTGAGCTGCTTTGGAACGACTTGCTGAAGCATGTCCTCATCAACACCCGCAACCTCATGAGAACCTAGAAGATTCTGAAAGAACTGCACAATGGTGTCACTGACCTCACCTGAAGTCTCCACCCGAGCCCCATCATCAGTAGAAATAGATGGGATCTTGCTACAACTCTGAAAAAGCTTCATAGATTGGAAGAAGAACCTCGAATTCTTGTCTTCCAAATTCAGCCACTGAACCCGAGCCTTTTGCTTCAAAAAACTTTCTTCCGCTCTGCTCAACTCCAAATAATCCTTAATGAGCCTTGACTCCTCGGTGTGAAAAGTCGAGTCAAGGGGATGACGCTGAATCATACGTTGTACCTCCTTCAAAGCCTCTTCAGCTCGCACCACTCGCCGAGGCAAATTTGCAAAAAACTCCTTATTGAACTTTTTCAACTCCCCTTTCAAATGATTCAACTTATGGCATAGTTGATACATTGGACTTTCTTTTACATCAATAGCCCATGCCTTAGCTACCACGGATAGAAATTGCGGATGCTCAGCCCAAAGATCAAAGAATTTAAATGGTGTTTTTCGCGAAGGTAAGGCAGCAAGTGTTACCACCATTGGAGAATGATCCGAAACACCAGAGGGAGGTAAGCTTCAGAGCCTGAAAAGTCACACTCCCATGTCAAATTGGCAAGGACCCGGTCTAGCTTCTTCATAATAGGAGCCTTGTCCTGCCGATTAGACCACGTGAAGAGACAGCCATTCTATCGTAAATCACTTAGGCCTGATTGAAATAAACAAGTAGCAAGGTCATTCTGCCAAGAAGGCCAACTATGAGAGCCCCCAACCATCTCCTCTTGTGACTTATAGCATTGAAGTCCCCCATGAGCATCCATGGAGAAGATTTCCATCCCACACTACGAGAAACTAAATCAGCCCACAATTCACTCCGCTTAATAGGGCAATTATCACCATACACAATCGAGACAATGAAAGAGGAATTCTTAGCAAGATCCCTAACATGCACATGCATCACTTGGTCGGATGAATTTATAAGAACCACATCCACCTCCTAAGGGTTCCAACCAATCCAAATCCGTCCATGAGAAGAAGCATTATAGTTGCACAATAAACCCTAATTTTGAAAGATGGTGTTCGCCACCTTTTCTTTATTTCTCTCTTTAACTTTAGTTTCCACCAAACCACAAAGTAACAGTCTTTCCTTTCGAATAAGTTGTTGCACTTCTAAATGCTTGAAAGGGTCATTCAAACCCCTAACATTCCAACAGCCAATAATCATTAAAACTAAGAAAAGAAAGAGAAATCAAGCTCCATAAAGGATTACCTCTATTTACCCCCCCTCGGAGAGTAGTATTTTCGTCCTTTCTTGCCCTTGCCACCTGATCCTTTCATCTTCCTTTTTTCAAGCGAGTCCTTTGCCTTAATAGCCAACTGATTAGCCATAGGAGTAGTAGCACCATCAGTACAAATAGCTAGTAGTTGTGGAGTAGCTTCATCCATTTTGGGTGTATGCTCTTCAACATCATTTTCAGAAAAATAACACTCTCCCTCTTCAAATTCCACATTATCCTGAAGGTCCTCAAAAGCAATGAATGGAAGCGTGGACTTCTCATCCATCCTCTCCGAGCTAGGTGAATGTAAAACAATCGCATTAGATGGTGTTGCTTCCAATTCACGCCCACAAGGTGATGTCAACCCTTTATTCTCACAATGAGAAGTTGAAGGTACCCCACATTCCATCGGTGACTTTTCTTTTTTACGCCTTGTAACTTCTTGCCATTCACCTTCACTAGTAGAACCCACCTTAGACACCACTTTGTCACTACCATCGATCTTAGGAACCCAAACTTGCTTTGTTTTCTCCTTGGCCACCTTAGGGCTGAAAGTGAATCCTAGGTTCTTCGGTGTTAAGCATGCTGATTTTTTTTAAAAAACAACCATGACAGAACCTGATCGAGTTGCCTACGTACCCCTTCATAAGGGGGATCAAGCCATACGTAGTTCTTTTTAAGTTTTAAAATGCAGCGGAAAAATCAAATCAAACAATTTAATTCATGCATGCTTACAAGATCAAATCTAGAAATCAGCACCTTAAGAACACATAGAATTATGCCGGAATCGTTTAAACAATTATGCTAAAACTTTCATGCATGATTAACTATCAGATCTGAAACTTAAAAACTCTATTCCAATTAATCTCCGAATATCCATTGAATGGATTCTGGAGATATCTCCGTGAGGAGCCCCAAAAGAGGGTAAAACCTCAAGGAATCGGACCTAAATCTTGACACCATAATAAAAGATTAATGTAGGATTAATACCTTTTATGATGGATGAAACTTGTGGATATGATCCTCGACTTCGCAGCCACGCACAAGAATGGCCTCTACAAGAAGTCCACGCGAAGTTTCTAAAGAGATCCAATCCTGCGGAAGTGCTAGCTTGTGCAGAATTTCTTGAGGCTGAAATTTGATCTTTCCAACGCTATCAACTTTTGATCCGCCTTCTTGGAAGAACTTGGAGGAAAGGTTTGAAGGGATTGAAGAGGACTTAGATCTGATCTAAAGACTCTTATCAGGGACCCCTAATACTAATGGCGCGATGGACTTAGAGGAGGAAGAAGTCAGCTAGATTGAATGCAGAATTTTTCCATGCATGAACTAGGGTTCCTCTCTTTTCTTTTCCCTTTTTTTTCTTCTTTTTCTCTCTTTTTTCCTTGAATTCGACCACCAGCTGATGGAGGTCTTTTTATTGTTGCTATCCCCTCTAACTTCATGCCAACCATCCCATATTTGTGGAGGATTTTGTGGGGTTTTGAATTTTGAATTCAAAATTCAAGTTCATGTGCCATTACATTGACACGAACGAAGGGATTACAAAGCGAATCCCAACAACGTGCGGCTCGGTCTATCGAAGATAACCGATCAGCCTTCCTGGCGTGGGTACCTAGTCTCTATGACTTAGGTCACGCCTAACAACAATAATGCAGCGAAACACAACACCAGAAAATACCACGAAGGAGAAGAAGAAATGTAGGGGAAGAGAACTTTATTGAATAACCACTCAACTGATTACAATAAGCTCTCTTGGCCTCTCCAGCTCTACCGGATACCAATCCCTCCCCTTTGAGGGTCCTCTTATAGAGGAACAACCTCCAGCTACAAGTCCCTCACGAACTCCACTTCCCATGCACAAGATAAGGATGAATTCTAGATAAGATAGGAAAACCCCGATTCCCGCAGGATTCTGCGCAATCAGATAAAACAGCCAAGTTCGTGCCTCAAACGAACTCCGATTACCATGAAACTAGATTCGTTGGATTCAGGACGAAGAATCCTTCCAGATGGCACCTTTTCCTCCCCCACCTAAGCCGAAGTCGCCCCTGACGAGGCTAGGCGGTACTCGTTGATGATGTCTTCGAACTGCCATAGTTCGTCACCATATTCCCAGCTTGCTTCTGAATCTGATAATCCTTTCCATCGGACTAAGTATTGCACACGGTTACCCTTTTTCCTGTCCGCCTTGATTTCAGAAACCTTCTTGGTGTAATGAACTCGTACGGCCACTGGAGCTCGCCCGCTTCGAGCCCGGGAAGGGTCAGTTGTGTCCTCTTTGAATGGTTTCAACAAGGACACGTGGAACACCGGGTGCACTTTCAGCTTGGAAGGCAGCGACAATCGGTATGCTGTCTCTCCAATTCGATGTGTGATGATGAAGGGACCTTCATACCTCCTCACAAGTGCTTTGTGGTAGCCCGACTTCAATTTCATGTGATGATAAAGCTTCACCAATACCCGATCACCAACCTGAAATTCAGCTGCCCGCCGCTTTATGTCAGCCCACTTTTCATCCGTTTGGTCGCCTTCCACAAGGAGACCTGAACCAAATCTGTATCCTCCTTCAGATCCCTCACGAACCTGTAGGCGGTCGGACTACGTCCCATGTAGTCCGCTGCGATACTTCCCGGAGTGTCTGGTTGCAGCCCTGTAATCACCTCGAATGGTGATTTACCTGTCGACTCCGATCGCTGTAAGTTGTAGCTGAATTGGGCTTGGTCCAAGAGTCGCACCCAATCCCGCTGGTTGGCACTCACATAGTGCCTCAAATACATCTCCAATAATGCATTGGTTCGCTCTGTTTGGCCATCGGTCTGAGGGTGGAAGGCCGTGGACATCTTCAGCTCCGTTCCGAGTATCCGAAATAACTCCGTCCAGAACCTTCCCGTGAAGCGAGCATCACGATCAGAAACGATACTCCGCGGTATCCCCCAATATTTCACCACATATGTAAAGAACAACCGCGCCACGTCCTCCGCATGGCAAGTAGTAGGTGCTGCAATGAAGACTCCGTACTTCGAGAAGCGATCCACCACTACCATGATAGAGCTGTTCCCATCCGCCAGAGGTAGCCCGATGATAAAGTCCATGGAGACACTCTCCCACGGACGCTCTGGTATAGGTAATGGCTCCAACAACCCTGCAGGCCGTCGATGTTCAATCTTGTCTTGTTGGCATAGTAGACAAGTGCGAACATACTCCTCGATGTCATCCCGCATCTTCGGCCAATAGTAGTTATGTTCTATGAGAGCTTGGGTCCGATGCACCCCCTGGTGTCCCGCCCACATAGAATCATGGTGTTCTCGCAACACCTCGCGCCTCAGCCCTCCACCTGAAGGCACATAGACACGTCGCCCTCGTGTCAAAATCAGCCCTCCTTCGGTCCAGAAACGGCGCGCCTTGCCGTCTTTGATGAGTTCACCCATGGAAGTGGCCCATTGATCCTTCTCCATCTCGGTCTTGACCCTCTCCATTAGGTTACTTGCTGGTCCGGAAAAGGAAGAGACTGCAGCCAGCTGTGCCTTTCTACTCAAAGCATCAGGGACTGAATTTGTTCGGCCCGGCTTGTACTCGATGTCGAAATCAAATTCAGCCAGAAACTGCTGCCATCTCGCCTGCTTGGGGGTGAGTTTTGGTTGGGTCTGAAAGTAGCTTGTGGCCACGTTATCCGTGCGCACCACAAACTTAGATCCGAGGAGGTAATGACGCCAGGTTCGAAGACAGTGCACAATTGCAGTCATTTCCTTTTCATGAACCGTATACCTGCGCTCGGTGTCGTTCAACTTCCGACTCTCGTAGGCCACTGGGTGCCCTTCCTGCATGAGCACCCCTCCAATGGCAAAATCTGATGCGTCGGTGTGGACTTCAAAAGAAATAGAAAAGTCCGGTAGCACGAGGACCGGCTCCGCCGTGACCGCCTGCTTGAGACGATCAAATGCCTCCTGACATTGGTTTGACCACCGCCATGGTCGATCCTTCTTTAACAAATCCGTCAGTGGGGCGCATAACTTCGAATATCCGATGATGAACCTCCTATAGTAATTTGCCAAGCCAAGAAAAGAGCGTAAGTGTGTAGCACGTGTAGGTACCTCCCACTCGGCTATGGCTGAAATTTTTGAGGGATCCATCATGAGCCTTCCATCCCCAATGATGTGCCCGAGGAACGGCACCCTCTGTTGCGCAAACACACACTTCTCCTTCTTCACAAAGAGTTGGTGTTGCCGTAGGGTAGAGAAGACTTGCCTCAGGTGTGCCACATGCTCATCCAATGTCCGGCTGTATACAACAATGTCATCCAAGTATACTACCACGAATTTATCGATGAAGTCGTGGAGTACACGCTGCATCAAAGCACAGAAAGTTGCTGGTGCGTTGGTGAGGCCGAAAGGCATGACAAGGTACTCGAAGCTCCCGTACCTTGTCACACATGCAGTCTTCTCAATGTCCTTCTCCGCCACGCGAACCTGATAGTACCCGCTGCGAAGATCCAACTTGAAAATCCATCGTGCCTTGCCAAGTTGATCGAACAAATCATCAATCCGAGGAATGGGGTACTTGTTCTTCACCGTGAGCTTGTTGAGAGCCCTGTAGTCGATGCAGAGTCTCAACGAACCATCGTGCTTCTTCTGAAAAAGTACCGGTGCTCCATACGGACTCTTCGAAGGTCGAATGAACCCGCTGTCCACCAACTCCGTTAGCTGCCTCCTCAGCTCCTGGAGTTCAGGTGGGGCCATCCTATATGGTGCTTGAGCTGGTGGACGTGCTCCATGCACCAAATCAATCCGATGATCGATTTCTCTTTCTGGCGGCAATTGCTTGGGTAACTCGGGGGGCATCACATCCCCGAATTCAGTGAGAACACCCTCGATGGGCGCTGGAATCTCCTCTCCTTCCAGTAGTTCTTCCTCCTGAAGGGACGCAATATATGTTGGAAGTCCCCTTCTCAGCCCCTTAGCAAGTTGCATCGCCGATAGGACTCGCTGCGGAGTCCCTTTAACTCGCTTCCCTGGAACTACGCAAGCTCCACTCGGATTCAGGACCACCACCACATCTGAATCCGGCTTTATCATGGCTTGTAGCTGGGTAAGCAAAGACATGCCGATGACCACCTCGTAGTCGTCGATCGGAGCGACCACCGCTGTCACCCGTCCGGTCCATGCGCCGAATTGGATCTCAACATCCTTCGACGTTCCACTGGTAGCCACTTCTGTGGAGTTGACCGCCTTGAACGTGTGTTCATCATGTTCAATCTTCAGATTTAACCTCTTTGCCGTAGCTAGGTCCACGAAGAAGTCAGTGGCACCCGTATCAATGAGTGCCTGGAAGATGTGACCACCAATGCAGATAGGTGCATAGAGCAGACCTCGTGGCCCCTTGGCCTTCAGGGCATTGAGACTGAGTGAGCCCATCCTTTGGTCGGTCTCTTGCTTCTCCTCCACCGCCATAGATGCTATCTTGCCCCTCAATGGACAGTCCTTCACCTTGTGCGGTCCATTGCAAATATAGCATGAGATGGTGCTGGTACCTTGCGCCACCCCTTTGCCCTTCGCTTGGGAAGCCCCTCCACTCGAGGAGCTCAGATTCGAGCCTTTTGTACCTCCTTTGTGACCTGATTTCGCTCCCCCACCTTTGCCCTGTTTCGATGCTTGGGCTTTGGGAGCTGTGGGTTGAGTCTTGAACTCGATGAGAGCCTCCGCTTGAGCTATCGCCTCGTTCAAACTCTGGACTCCTCTTCGCTGCAATTCCATCTTTGCCCACGGTTTGAGCCCGTCAAGGAAAGTGAAGAGAGAGTCCTCGTTGCTGAGGTCTGGTACCTCCAACAACAATTCGCTGAACTCTCGCACATACTCACGCACGTCGCCCTTTTGCGTGAGTCGCCGTAGTCGTGCTCGAGCATCATCCTTAGCGAACGCGGGGAAGAATTGCTTTCGAAGTTCAGTTTGGAACTGTACCCAAGTGGTGATTGGAACAGCCCCTCGCTTCACATCGTCGGCCCGACGTCGCCACCAAAGCATTGCCACATCCCTCAAGAACATGGCCGCCGTGCTCACCTTCATGGCTTCTTCCCTCATGCCGGTAACCTGCAAGTATTGCTCCACGGCGAAAAGAAAGTTATCCACCTCCTTCGCGGACCGTCGTCCGCAGAACTCTTGTGGCTTGGGAACATCAAGCTTATGCAGGGGGCGCGTAGCCTCTCTTGCGACCTCCATTGTCAATGGAGAAGAGGATACGCCTGTGGTGGTACTCTCCTTTAAAAGGTCAACCACCTGATTTTGGAGAGCCTTCACCATGATCTCCAACTCTTCGTTACGCCGCAGCACTTCCTTATAGCGCCGCTCCATATCGAAGGAAATCTGGTTCAGCTGAGCGGCGATCTCACCTCGGAGGGTTGCGTCCCTACCCTCAAGGTCCTCCATCCGTCCTTCAACCTCAGCTATTTGGGCCTCGCACCTCCGTAATCGATTGTCGGCGGAGATAACCGGAGATGCAATACGTAACCCATACAGAGAATCATCAACTGGATGCGCTCCACCCATCGCCGTGCCTCCTCCTGAGGCTGGATTGGGATCCATGGTCGAGGATGATGCGTCCGCCATTCCCACCTTGGAAATTACCGTAGAGGTCGTCTCCTTCATTTCTGGTATGGCTCTGATACCAAGTGACACGAACGAAGGGATTACAAAGCGAATCCCAACAACGTGCGGCTCGGTCTATCAAAGATAACCGATCAGCCTTCCTGGCGTGGGTACCTAGTCTCTATGACTTAGGTCACGCCTAACAACAATAATGCAGCGAAACACAATACCAGAAAATACCACGAAGGAGAAGAAGAAATGTAGGGGAAGAGAACTTTATTGAATAACCACTCAACTGATTACAATAAGCTCTCTTGGCCTCTCCAGCTCTACCGGATACCAATCCCTCCCCTTTGAGGGTCCTCTTATAGAGGAACAACCTCCAGCTACAAGTCCCTCACGAACTCCACTTCCCATGCACAAGATAAGGATGAATTCTAGATAAGATAGGAAAACCCCGATTCCCGCAGGATTCTGCGCAATCAGATAAAACAGCCAAGTTCGTGCCTCAAACGAACTCCGATTACCATGAAACTAGATTCGTTGGATTCAGGACGAAGAATCCTTCCAGATGGCACCTTTTCCACTTTGAACGGACTTCTATAGAGTTCCCAAAATGCCCCTCAAAGTGAAAGCGCGTGGAAACAGCGTTTCAGCCACGTCTTCTAACCATACACGTTTTCAGTTATAAAAACGTGTTAAAACGTGTTCCTTGCCTTCTGGAGACTTATGCCACGTTCCTCCATCAGTGGCACACATTTCCATGCATCCCAATTTCCCGGATTCAGTCCATGCTTCGAGATAAGCCCACAACGCTGAATCAGTCTCGTTGCAGCAGCTTTCCTCCTAATGATGAACCAGCATGTATTCTCAACAATACACGCCTTGGAGCACGTGCCCACGGCCCCATGCTCTTGGGTATTCCACCTACATCTTGCACACATTTCCCTAGGTGATCCTAGGGCCCAGATTTGGTCTCCAAGTTGCCCAAATCTCTAGAGAGCACCGTCAGACCTCGAACCCGTCCAGCGACCTGATCTGGTTTATACCTTGATCCGCGTCCGGTCCAGCCCTGATTCGAGGAGCCGTGACAACATGATGAAGCTTGATCTAATCTAAACCATTCATCATGTTGCCACTTTCCTCTTTCAATTTCGAAATTCCCATGCCCCCAATCAGATTAGAGGGTCACGTGGTGATTTTGTGGTGATTAAATTCGAAATTCAACCTTAATTAGAAGTGAGATAAAAATAAGGATGACATATGCCATGAAGAGAGAGAATTTGATCTTATCCAATTCTTTTCATGAATTTATCTCTCCATTTCGACCCATCTAATGATGAAAGAGGTCCCTGATGTTGCCAAGTGTCCCATGGCACCATTAAATAAATTAAATTAATTTTTAATCATATTAAAAATCAATTTATGACACCATGCATGGATATGTGACAAGTGGATTTCAAGATCCGAACAGTTTCAGATCAAACCCATTTAATTTAATTAAATCCTAACAATTAGAATGATCCAATTACCATGGGTTGAACCTAATCCAATTAGGTCAATCCCTAATTAAGCACAAATTTAATCTAATTTAATTTGGTCAACCTAAGTCCTCTTGATTCAGACCTAATCCAATCAGGTTAAAAACCCTGATTGAGCCCAGAATTGAATTTAATTCAATTTGGCTCATCCTTAGTCTAATTACTCAATCCAATTGAGTTCATTAGCAATATAATTACTAATTAATCCTTCGATAATTACTTTAATTATTTTATAAGATAATTTGCTAATCGAATTGACCAAATTATTCCTGAATGATTCTTAATCATTCATCAGCCTTCTTGATCAATCAGGAATCTTCTATGCGTGTGACCTCATAGGTTCGAACCTAAGCCGGTAGTATAGGAACGACTTCCTACACTAATCGATGTGACCATCTAGCAATGGTACCCGACGTCCAAATAGGCCGAATATATGCGAAGCAAATATTCTGGAACCCTGAACTATGGTTACTGTATAATTCAATCCCTTTGACTCCTAATGCCAGGATGACTTAGAGCTCACTGTCAACCCAATAATTAGTACATCCATTATGTAATTAACTTTAGATATCCCGTGACTCCTCACTGAGATTACCCTGACCAAGGTTTTTCTAAATTAATCACAAGACATTATCTCCTGTTTCCAAGAGGGGTCAATTCCATCTCGACTCACAACTGACTACGCAAGTACTTGACTGCACCCAGTGACCTTCCGTCACTGAATTAGAAATCTAGGTAGTCCGGTACCAAAGTACAATGAGTTGCTTGCTAGTCACAGATTGCGGTCTCAAGTCAGAGGGCCAAACTTATATCCATATCCACTCGGAACATCTCTTGACAGTAGAGCGTTCCTGAATTGGTCACGTTCAGTGAAATGTACTCCTACACTTCACGTGTGTGGCATACCAGTGTTTCCACACTCCTTGGTTAAGAGGACAACCAGCGTATATGTCACACAACGACCTAATCTCGATAATGCTGTCGTCCTTGTAACAACATATCATTTGGTCGCGAACTAGTTTAAGGACTCGAAGATAAATCCTCCTTTATCATTAATAAGTCCTAAGGACTTCATCATATAAGAGTCCATTTGAAGATGTAAAATGATGAATAATGCCAAAAAATACTTTATTGATTTGTCAATTCATTTACAAAATTCAATCATCAACATGCTGACAATTGATATTTAGGATACAATTTCCAACAAGGGCAAGTGCCATTCGAATGGCCAAACACTCCACAAAGTCCACATTTATGAGGCAGCCACTCAAAGTCAACAACAACACATATTTGCTTCCCATTAGGGCATTGCAAATCAAATTCCTTAATGAGATCCTCAGAAGCATCAATCTCCACACAAACCCAAACAAAACTAAGTCGCTTCCTTGCAAGGGTGATGTGATCCGCATGCAAAGGAATCCCAACAACGCCACAAAGCTTAAGCCTTGAACAGTCCAATATTCAAGTGGCACATTGTAAAGCCGAACCCACACCGGGATCTTCCGCATATCTTCTTTGGCCAACTTCAAGTTAGGTTGCCACCTTTTAAGCACTAGCGACCTATTCGCCATATGCCAAGGAGCCTTGTCTAGGATGTTGCATGCATGCTCAACGCTATCAAACTTGAAGAAGAAGAAGCCACTTTCAGAAGCTAGAACCTCTTCCAATCCCGAACTACCCATATCTTATGAGCAATCGAATTCACAATTGGAAATGGGAGCTTATTTCCAACAAAGTAGCCAATGAGAGTAGCCTTCCATACCTCACACCCTTCTTCAACAATGCTAGGAGGTGGTAGCACCTTAACCCGATCTTCTTCTCTCAATGGTGGTTCATAATGCAACGAATGAGAGGTCTTGGAATGTTCTACCAACTGAGGCCCACGCAATACATTAATAAAGCTAGGCCGAACTTTAGGATTTTCAGCCACAATCACACTAGGCCCATTGGTATACACGGCCCCCACAAGATCATAGCCCACTCCGAGGCCTTGAGCTTGATTCAAACTTGAAGGAGAGGGTGGCTGACTCTTTTTGGAGATAAATGAATCTCCCAACTGATCATTCAAATAATTTCCAAAAGTAGTAGCTTGCAATATAGGAAAGTTACCTAGTTGGGCTTGAGAGACAAAGGCTGACTTAATTTGGAGAGATTTGAATCTTCTAAAGCCAGCAGATTTTTGAAATTCTTTCCATAATTACTAGCTTGCAAGGAAGGAAAGTTTCCTTCATAAACAGCATTATAGGCGATAATTTACTTCCGAAAATAGCTCCTTTGCCATCAATAGACAAATCTCCATTTGAATTTCGCAACAA
Organism: Phoenix dactylifera; assembly: GCF_009389715.1. Taxonomy (NCBI): domain Eukaryota; kingdom Viridiplantae; phylum Streptophyta; class Magnoliopsida; order Arecales; family Arecaceae; genus Phoenix; species Phoenix dactylifera. Next base: position 5,199,995 of record NC_052400.1, read on the forward strand.
TTGTTGAGGGAAGAGTAGTGCCACTATAGGAGGCTGTATTGCCTTTTGAGGAGGCACACCACCATCACCAATGGCTCCAAACCGACCTGCATAGTCACCTCCAAGTGGATGCACTATATGATCCAACCCAACAACTTGAACGCCACCATTAACATCTCCAACCTTGGTATTTGGCAACCCCAAGGCCATTCGTGCAGAACTAGCATCCACCACTCCCTTCTTGTCACCAAGAACAACCTTTGAACTAGCAGCACCACCACACTTAGACCCACTCGGTTCAAGATCCAAAGCACCGCAACCAGGGCCTAAACAACCAATAACTCCACCACCAACAAGATTCTTCTTCACCTCACCATCATTCGAAGGAGAATCCATCAAAAAGGTGAAAAGAAGAGCCCACCAGAACCAAACAATCCCACAGAAAAAAACCACCAAAGTAATCGGATCAAAAAGAGGCTAATTCAACTACAGAAGAGAAAAAAGAAGGAACAATCGTAATCAACAAGAAGAATCAAAGATGACCATGAAGGAAGAAGAAAAATAAGAGAGGAAGGAAGGAAGAGAGAGGGGTTCTCATTAGACACCCTTATTAGATAGTATTGCGAAGTCTCCAATGCCCTCACAAGTGCATAACGCTATTTCTCCGCTCCACTGCCACCCCAAAAACCCTGTAAAAGGAGGGTAGTTCTATATACACCCCCCTATTGCTCAGGACACCCCCCAAAAACCAAAAAAAAATACCCAAACTAACCTTTAGTGTAATTACCATATTGCCCTTGAAATTTTCTCATACACCCCCCCTTCCTCCTCCTCCGTTTCGTTTTGAAAAGAAAAAAAAAAACCCCCCTCAAACCCTCCTTAAACCCCTCGATCCATTTACATCGTTTAGGCGATCTTTGAAGGAGATTTAAGCCCCATTCGAAGCATGGACAAGCAACTAGTGATTTGGGACGAAGAATCGGCCGCAAAGGTACGTGTTCCACCTTGTTTCGAAATTTTTTTTTTTTTTCACGGTTCGTGCTCCGTTCGGCACTGGGTCGCCGAACAAAAGGCTTCTGTTCGGCTGAACAGTGCCGAACAGAAGCCTTCTGTTCGGCAACCCTCAACCGAACAGATCTGTTCGGCTGCATAGTGCTGAACAAAAGGCTTCTGTCCGGCACTGTTCAGCCGAACAGAAGCCTTTTGTTCGGCGATCCAGTGCCGAACGGAGCACGAACCGTGAAAAAAAAAATTTCGGGAGAAGCCGGCGAGGTGGTCGGAGATCGGGAGAATGCCGGCGACGAGAGGGAGAAGGGGGAACGGGGGGGTTTTGGGCGTTGGCGAGGTGTTTTGGAGGGGAAGAGCGGGGTGGGGGGGGGGTTTGGGGGGTGTAGAGAGCAATTTAGGTGAGGGGGTGGGGAGGGTGGGGGGTAATTTAGGAATTTTTAATTTTTTAGGGGTGTCCTTAGCAAATGGGGGGGTGTAGAGAGTATTTAATTTTTTTTTAATTTTTGGGGGGTGTCCTGAGCAATAGGGGGGGTGTATATAGAACCACCCGTAAAAGGACCCTCAAACCTACTATAGCGTGACGTGTCCAGACATCGTTGGCCCAAAAACCCTAATTCCCACGCCCAAGGCCTTCTTGCTGGAACCTCAGCGAAACCCAACCCACGCGGCTTTATATCCGATCCGCTTCTCGCGGTCTTCGGCGTCCCGGCCGCCCCCGCCGCCACCTCTTCCGCCATGGCAGCCACAGCCATCCTCAGAAACTCGAGCTCGAGGCGCCTTCTCCGCTTCTCCTTCTCCTCCTCCTCCTGTTCCCCTCTCCATTACTCGAGCTGCCGGGGAGGGATCTCGAGCACTTTCTCGGTTCCGGGGACGCAAGGGCTGCTGTGTTGCAATGGGGCGAGCATCGTCGAGTCGGGATTTTGGTGGAGGTCGATGGCCACCTTCACTCGCACGTAAGTCTGAACGCAATGGATCTTTAATGTTGGGATTTTGCAGAGTGCACATATCTGATCTAGATGAAAGTTTCAACTTTTTTTACCTGCTTTTTGAAGTTGTAGTTCTGTTGTTTTTGTTGTTCTTGTTGTTGTTGTTGTTGTTTCTCCTGCTTAAAAAGTTTGGTATTTTTTATTTAATATTTATGCTGTTTACTTTTCCTTTTTTCCTTTCACTCAATTTCGAGTGCTATTGAGTTATTTGAGTCCTCCCATTTGTTGTGGCAATTCATCCGTATTTCAGTGGCAAATGGTTTTCAGTAGTGCATGGTCAAACCTAACTTAGTGTCGTCAGTTGAAAATGTAACTGTTTTCGTATCATGAGTTGTTTGTTTCCTCAGGAAGCCTCATGTAAATGTTGGTACCATTGGGCATGTTGATCACGGGAAAACTACACTCACGGCGGCAATTACTAAGGTTGAACAGTCATGATGGGTTGATAATTCTTTTGCTCTGATCTTAGCTCTTCTTTTAAATCAATGATCTTTATATCTTTTACCTTGGGGAATTTGGATATGTAAAAATTGAGTCACAATGTAAAGTATTGGGAACATGGTTTTGTGTAAAAGAACTGCATTCCATTGCTGTCAGGTTCTTTCTGAAGAGGGAAAAGCCAAGGCAGTTGCTTTTGATGAAATCGACAAGGCCCCGGAGGAGAAAGCTAGGGGGATTACCATTGCAACAGTTAGGTTATTTTATTACTTCTTAATGTTTTACTACTTTTTTCTTGCAGTAGGTTGTATATTGCACCTTAGCAGAGATACTTCAATCTTTGTTGTCGTGCTATAGAAATTCTTTACATGGTTTCACAGGCTCATGTGGAGTACGAGACTGCTAAACGACATTATGCTCATGTAGATTGCCCAGGACATGCAGATTATGTTAAGGTAAATTCTGATAATATTTAGACATGTTTAGTTTTATTATTTATATAATGTTTGCATTGGCATATACATATGGTCATGGGACTGACCCACTTTCGGAAAAATTTACAAGTCACAAAATATATACAAAATTCAAAGAAAACCATAACAAAAATGAGAATGTTGAAGTGATTTTTGACAAAACTACACAACTATGAGTGATGAGTAAATTAGCTCTAAGCAAGAACGGTGGAACCGTTCCGAACCGGACGGTTCCGACCGTTTCGAGCCATAACAGTGGCTCATTGGTACAGTTCTGGTAATAGAAACGAAACCCATTGCCGGAGCCGGAGTCGGAGCCGGAGAAGGAGAAGGAAAGAGAGAGAGAGCGAGCGGGGGAGGAAGGGAGGGAGAGGGCAGGTTCAAAACAGGGGTCCGGCTGTGGCCTCGCTCCCGCGACCTCCTCCAGCGTCCGCCACTCTCTGCCGGGCTCCCTCCCTCCCCCTTCCTCCCTCTCTTCTCCTTCTCTCTCTCTTTTCCTCTCTCCCACAGTCTGCATGCTGTCTTCTCTGTCGGTATAGGCCCGGCACGGCCCATACTGACTCGTGCCGCCGGGTACTGGTTCCGCCGACCTTGGCTCCAACCATGTATAAAATGATAAGAAATGATTGAGATGGCTAGGGGGAATGCCCATGTAGACGTTTGAATTTTGGTTGATAGGTATGGAAGAAGGTTATGAACTTGTGACCTAGATGGAAGATGGAAAAAAAATAAAATCTTAGTGTGGAAGATTGAATAGAAAATAATGATTTTTTTGATAATATTAAATGGACAAGATAAAATTTGTTGGCTGTGGTTATGGTTGTTTCTGTATGCTTCTGTTTTCCTTGATTTATTCCTGATTATATAATTATGATGCATTCCTTTAATACTCTAGCATTTGTAATTCAAAGATGAAAACATCTGTTCCTTAATGAAGGCATTTAAGTGATAATAGAACTTGTAAAAGAAATGAAGATTACTTTTTCCTGTGTAGGAGAAACTATAACTTAGCAGAACATTTTTAGTTAATCCCAAAACTATGTGTTAGAATTTCTTTTTAAAACCAATGCAGCATATAAGGAATCCAAGCTTTTTGTTTATGTTATGTATGCTGACTTAGAAGAGTTAATTGAGCTGACAATTGTTTAGACTTTGTAATATATAGAAACCAAGATGAAACAGGCCATCTTGACCAGTGTGCTGGTGTTAATATGCATTATATCATGACAAAATCTTAGTTGACCTGAAACTTTGTTTCCACTTGAATAGGATGTGGGAATGTATTTTGTTTCCTAGTGATTAGAAATTTATTTTTTAGGATTGCTGAGATTAGGTTGTAGCCAAGGTTTGAAATCTCAATTTTGGTTTTGGTTGGGCATGTGGAGTTTTGATTGTTTTGATATTTTTTCCATGTGTCAACAGTTTCAATCAAAAGATAAATAAAAATAGAGAAAATGGAGAAAAATATAAAAGAATCCAAAAACTATTTTTTATTACATGCCATGTTGGGGCATTGTGTGATATAATTGTGAAATGGCTCAAGACTATAGTTGTATGTCATTGCTTAGCATATTTAAATGTTTTCTTCATCAATTAGAGTGGACCTTGGAAAGTTATCAAATTTGGGCATTTCCTTACATTTTCTAGGTTACATGGCCATTCTGACTTGATGCGTAGAGCATTATGTATTTTCTATAACAAAAATTCTTGTTTAATGTTGTGATGATGTTTTGTGCTCAAATATTCGCATTAGTCTCTGAAGGTACTATAATAAGGACCTCTTTGGAGGCTAAGGCCAGGTGAGAGGTCAAGGACCCTAAGCCAAGGCAGAAATCCCTATCTCGAATGCTAAAGCCTGAAAATACATAATTTTTGTTTTGATTTGGGGCCAAGAATTATGACCTTCCCTTGACTGTAGCTTAATAACCAAATATTTTTAATATTAAGGCTGTTATATGGTCAATCTCTCTGCATTTACAAAGTGTTATATTATTTCATATCATATTAAACTCAGATGATTCTATCAAACGCAAAGGTAATATGATTAGAATTTTGGATGTCAGGCTGATTAATTAATTGCTGTGGCAATCTTTTGGCCATTTATATGTTTGCTGTAACCATAAATGGGAGCTTGCACTACTTTCTTGCTGGTTTCTAGTAGCTATGTGGGAGAGAAGAAAAAAAGTTGAATGAAGGAAGAACTGCCAGTAATTGTATAAAGTGAAACAAATGATTAATGCTGTCATTTAGACCCAAAAATCTGGATCCAGCCTAGATCCAAGCCAAACACAACCTTGGACCTGAGGGTTTATCAGTCAAATGTGCATCTAAATGGAGACTCATGAGATATTTTGGATTTGGGTCTGCTATTGATAAACCCTACCCAGATTTGCTGAGGTCCATAAATGGGTTAGGAGAGGGTGATAGGTGGCTTATCTTAAGCTTAGTACTTGTTAGGTCGGATATAACTTGGCCAAAGCCTGTCCTGACAATTACTTGACCCCAATATTTCTCTGCCCAACTCTTCTTTTACTTAAGATAGGGTTAGGTTAAATTTAAAGTAGAGAAAGGAGAACAGAGCAATGGTTAAATATAAGTTTTAGTTTGGCAGAGAAAGAAAAGAGGAGAGAGGCAGCTGGCAATGAGTCTGTGTTAGGGATAGAGTTTGATTAGGCAGCGATTGGAAATAGGATAGGTGATGATGAGGGGGTGGGCTTGGTGGTGATTGGGAATGAGGTGGAATGGTGCATTGGTGGGAAAGAGAGTTGAGTGGTGAGAGGAAGACCTACTTCTTCAAAGAAAACTTGGTCTTGTTGCAACCCCTTTTTGGTGGTGATTGTATGCACCAGTAGCATCAACTTCAAGTTGAGTGGAGTGCTCATGTGGTAGATGTGAAATGTTTCATACTTACCTCTTGCTCCAGCTCCATCTGTCTCTTGTTCCAGCATTGTTAGGATCTGTGATCAAGTTGCTTGCACCTCCACTGACCTTTTGTTCCACTCAGCAACTTCTGTAATGGTAGTGGCAGTCAGGATGTGGTTAAGGCAAAGGTGACGATATAGGATGAGCTGCAAGAAGAGAGAAGTAGAATTGTAACTCTAACCTTGTAGCGATCAATTTGATCAAAACCTAAAGCGCAATTTTGTTATATAAATGCATATACTACTATCACATATTATGTAAGGCTTTGTTTGGTTGTCGACAAAATGAAAGAAAGAAAGGAAAGATAATTTGTTATAGAAAAAGAAAAAGAAAGAAAACCAAGCATTTTCTCATGTCGAAAAGAAAGCAAAATTATATTGTTGCAACAATGTTTCTTGATACTAGCAAGGAAGTGCTCCTGCATCGCATAAAGGTCCACTCCAAGAGGTGTGCTAAAAGTGACTGTTTATTCAAGCTCCTCTTGGTTAATTGAAAGAGTTGGGCTTGGCTCTTTAGGCTTTTCCCAAACATTGGCTTGCTTGGCACTAAAACTTTTCTATGAGGGTCATTTTTGGCCCATCTTAAGCAATCTCAATCATAATTAGATGGTGTTACCTTGACACGTGGGAAGTGCCAAATTGCCCATAGTTGTTGCCACTTCAACTTCCAGAATATTGAAACTAGGGCACTTGTACAATCCAATCATGTACATATATGCATGCTAAAATATGCTGTATGCTTAACTAAGTTGACTTGTTAGCTGCACCTCTGCTTAGATAGGATATACACTCATCTCCTATTAGACTGTGAGAAACAAGTTAGAGGTGTCTGACACTTGACACGTGAGGATCATTTTGCCCAGTTTTTAAAATAGTCAAGTATTAAAATGCCATCACTTATACTCTAGTGTCTCATTTGATAAGAAAAACCTATGTCCAGTGCTAATATCTTTTGTCCAAGATAAGCAAGACACTGTTTCTTGGGTGACATGCAATGTCATGCCTTCTATTTTTTTCTGTTCAATTGCCCAGAAGTGGCAGCAATCTAAATTTTTTAAAACAATATGAAGTATGAATCTGTATTATCCATGGTATGCTGAACCGGCCCGTACCGACCGGTTCATATCATACCAGACCGATCTGGTCTCTGCTGGTCCAATTCCACAGTGAAAAACAGTTGCCCCATTGGAGCCGGAACCGAGCGGTATGGGGCTGCACCGGCCTGAACCGGCCGATACAAGAGCGAACCGGATGGAACCGGATCGGTTCTGTCCGGTTCGGCCAGTGTGAATCGGTACCGAGTCCTGGGGCATTTAATGCCACAGAGTGGCATTTAATGCCGTAGCAGGATGCCATGGCCTGTTGTGGCATTGTGGCAGCGCCCCGCTCGCGCTGCGCGCTGTTGGCTGGTTTGGTACCGGTCCAAAATAGTCTGCACCGATCTGCTAGGCAACCAGTACGGTACTGGTACGGCATACCTTGGTATCACCCATATCAAAAATGTGCGTGGAGTGATAAAAAACTGATGGAACAATCATAGAAGAGTTGTGAAGAAGGAAAATACAGTGAGTGCAAAAATGGGTACATGATGTCCCTAGATTACTATTCAATCAATGATGGGATTGGTTGGGTGATTGGTAAGCGACAAAATGTTGCTTTTATCCGCCCGCAACCCGCTTTCTTTGTCCGGTCAATCAAGCTGAGGCCACAAACAAGACCACGCTTAGTATCCTAAGCAAGACTGCTAAGGAGAAAAATGAGGATTGACATTTGAAACCTTAAATAGCTTCACCACCACCCTTCATCACAAGAATCCACCGGTTAAGAACCTACTCTCTATTGCCGGAGACCACGTGCACACGACTTTACCTATGTATAATATCAAACTTGGGTCCCGAGAAGAAAGTATAATAATTTTTACTTTCCACTCCCTAATGGAAAGATAGTCTTTCCCTATTTCCGAGCTTGGTTGGTTAGCTCCTTTCGTACTTGTATTGTATTTGCTTTTCGTTGACTAAACCGCTGACTGGCCGGTACAATATATGTTTGACTTCTTCTATTCGAAAAAATGAAATTCTCATAAGATCTTCTTGACTGTTATTCAAAAGGAAAAAAGACCTAGTTCACTCGCCCATGGCTGAATGGTTAAAGCGCCCAACTCATAATTGGCAAATTCGTAGGTTCAATTCCTACTGGATCATGTATGGGTACTCTGGAAATTGGCTTCGCTGCGCCCTGAATAATCAAAAAGCTGCATGAGAAGATTCATCCCATTTTAGCGAGAGGGAGGCAGTGAATCACCTGGGCTACGGATTTTTCGGTTTCCTGGCCTAATACGAAAAACCCGTCGGAAAGGAAGGAAAACGGAAAGTCGTCGAAAAGTATGGCCAGGAAGATTCATCCCATTTTAGCGAGATATCCTCTGTTTCGCCCAAGAAATATTGGTATTTTCTGAACGGAGCCTGGAGACTTTATTTTATCAGTCCAAGTCAACCATAAATTCTTCTAATTGATAATATTGATCCCCAATATAAATTGATCTAATTGTACTTCACGCTCCAAATGATTGATGGTTCACTCAATCTCAATACAATATTTCTTGGGCGAAACAGAGGATATCTCGATCGGGGGAGAGAACGGGTAAATCCCATATGACCCAATATGTCTAACAAGTCGCACTATACGTCAACCCAAACTGCATCTTCCTCTCCAGGACTCCGAAAAGGTACTTTTGGAACACCAATGGGCATTAAATTAAAGAAAAAAAATTAAGTACTATACTTCACTTTAATATGGAAACGTAACAATGGGTTTATTGTCTTCATCCTTTTTTCTGTTTATTCTATTTTCTAGATAGATTGATTGGAAGGTTTATAGAGTAAGATAGAATGAATAAAGAAAAATTTTAACGAACGGAGCAATCGATCGTTCGAATGATAAACAAGTATCTATGCATTCGTTCCCACAAAATGGGACCAATTCTCCCATTGCGTATTGGTACTTATCGGGTATAGAATAGATCTGCTTCTCTTTGTTCTTATGAACAGAATTGTTCCGTTATTTTCAATGGAACAGAATAAATATTAACTCTTTCTCATACAGAATCCACTGAAAAGGTTAGGTACTTAGGTACATAGTATAGTCCTTTCCAATGCGATAAAATAAGGTGACATAGTGTCTATTTATCTTTGATAAAGGGGTATTTCCATGGGTTTGCCTTGGTATCGTGTTCATATTGTCGTATTGAATGATCCCGGTCGATTGCTTTCTGTCCATATAATGCATACAGCTCTAGTTTCTGGTTGGGCCGGTTCGATGGCTCTATACGAATTAGCGGTTTTTGATCCCTCTGACCCTGTTCTTGATCCAATGTGGAGACAAGGTATGTTCGTTATACCCTTCATGACTCGTTTAGGAATAACCAATTCGTGGGGTGGTTGGAGTATTTCAGGAGGAATTATAACGAATCCGGGTATTTGGAGTTATGAAGGTGTCGCAGGGGCACATATTGTGTTTTCTGGCTTGTGCTTCTTGGCAGCTATCTGGCATTGGGTGTATTGGGATCTAGAAATATTCTGTGATGAGCGTACGGGAAAACCTTCTTTGGATTTGCCCAAGATCTTTGGAATTCATTTATTTCTCTCAGGGGTGGCTTGCTTTGGCTTTGGCGCATTTCATGTAACAGGTTTGTATGGTCCTGGAATATGGGTGTCCGATCCTTATGGACTAACTGGAAAAGTACAATCTGTAAATCCAGCGTGGGGCGCGGAAGGTTTTGATCCTTTTGTTCCGGGAGGAATAGCCTCTCATCATATTGCAGCGGGTACATTGGGCATATTAGCAGGTCTATTCCATCTTAGTGTCCGTCCGCCTCAACGTCTATACAAAGGATTACGTATGGGAAATATTGAAACTGTACTTTCTAGTAGTATCGCTGCTGTTTTTTTTGCAGCTTTCGTTGTTGCTGGAACTATGTGGTATGGTTCAGCAACTACCCCAATCGAATTATTTGGTCCCACTCGTTATCAGTGGGATCAGGGATACTTTCAGCAAGAAATATATCGAAGAGTTAGCGCCGGACTAGCCGAAAATCTGAGTTTATCGGAAGCTTGGTCTAAAATTCCCGAAAAATTAGCTTTTTATGATTACATTGGTAATAATCCGGCAAAAGGGGGATTATTCAGAGCAGGCTCAATGGACAACGGGGATGGAATAGCTGTTGGATGGTTAGGACACCCCGTCTTTAGAGATAAAGAAGGGCGCGAGCTTTTTGTACGTCGTATGCCTACTTTTTTTGAAATATTTCCGGTAGTTTTAGTAGATGGAGACGGAATTGTGAGAGCCGATGTTCCTTTTAGAAGGGCAGAATCAAAATATAGTGTTGAACAAGTAGGTGTAACTGTCGAGTTCTATGGTGGCGAACTCAATGGAGTTAGTTATGGTGATCCTGCTACTGTAAAAAAATACGCTAGACGTGCCCAATTAGGTGAAATTTTTGAATTAGATCGGGCTACTTTGAAATCCGATGGTGTTTTTCGTAGCAGTCCAAGGGGTTGGTTCACTTTTGGGCATGCTACGTTTGCTTTGCTCTTCTTTTTTGGACACATTTGGCATGGTGCTAGAACCTTGTTCAGAGATGTTTTTGCTGGTATTGATCCAGATTTGGATGCTCAAGTGGAATTTGGAACATTTCAAAAACTTGGGGATCCAACTACAAGGAGACAAGTAGTCTGATACAACATTGCTCTGGTATCTTTCGCCTCTATTTTTTTGATTTGACATAAGGTACCGGAGAAATCTTGATTTGAATCACCATTTATTCTTTGACTCTTTACTTTTCTTTATATGGTAAATGATCCCAAATGAATAGGTGTGGAAGCTATAATTGTAAACCACGATCGAATCTATGGAAGCATTGGTTTATACATTCCTTTTAGTCTCGACTTTAGGGATAATTTTTTTCGCTATCTTTTTTCGAGAACCGCCTAAGGTTCCGACTAAAACTAAAAAATGAAATAATTTTTCATTATCTAAATTGAAGTAATGAGCCTCCCAATATGGGAGACTCATTACTTCAACTAGTCCCCGTGTTCTTCGAATGGATCTCTTAGTTGTTGAGAGGGTTGCCCAAAAGCGGTATATAAGGCGTACCCAGTAAAGCTTACAAGTAAACCAGATATGGAGATGGCGACTAGGGTTGCTGTTTCCATTTTTAGATAATTTCAAGATCACAATGGATCTACGATAAGATCGTTTATTTACAACTACAACGGAATGGTATACAAAGTCAACAGATCTCAACCAAGGAATAGTATTTTATGGCTACACAAACCGTTGAGGGTAGTTCTAGATCTGGGCCAAGACGAACTACTGTAGGGAATTTATTGAAACCATTGAATTCGGAATATGGTAAAGTAGCACCGGGCTGGGGGACTACACCACTTATGGGGGTCGCAATGGCTCTATTTGCGATATTCCTATCTATTATTTTGGAAATTTATAATTCTTCCGTTTTACTGGATGGAATTTCAATGAGTTAGGTTCATAAGAACTAGAAAGTCCCAGTTTTTCAATCAAAAAAATTACTTTACTTAAGAAAGACTCGGATTTCTAGACCATTCTGGTAGTTCGACCGTGAGATTTATTTGTTTCGGTATTTCCGGAATATGAGTGTGTGACTTGTTATAATTGATCCTATTGATAATACAGAAAATGGGCCTGTCATCTCTATCAAGATGATTCTAACTCGTCGGATATTTATTCTAGTATCTGGAGCACGGAATATATAGAATAGATCAAGAAAAGAAATATTTGAACTATGATTCATACCTACTATTTACTATTCAGACTTCGCAACCGGACTCAAAAAAAATTCAAATAGGTATTTCCTAAATCAAACGATTTTTCTTCTTTCAGTTTGAACAAAGGACAAATGTTTCTCTAGATTTTGTTGAGTCATTACATCCATTCATTGAATAAGTGATCATCAAACGGTTCTTACTCAGAGAACCTTTGAGCTTTGCTTGATTAAATCATCGTGGTTCTAGTATGAATCTGAGGTTTCAATTGATTCATAGGGTCTCAACAAGGGAATTCCTATCAATAGCAAAACTATTGTTAATCTGCATTACGCACAAAAAAATAACAAATCAAATAACAAATAAAAAAATAGGAAAGAGAAGATTCAAGAGGCCTGTACCGATCAACATAAAGAAAGACGGATGAGCCAACTTGATATTTTTGGCATTATCATCACAAAGAAGAGATTCCGGATTTTTGTTACTTCCTATCTTTGGGGCAAATCGAATCAAGTGGCTAAGAAGTTTTGAACTTTCTATTACATATCCGTTGAAATCAGTATTTGTGTGTTTCTGCTTGAGCCGTACGAGATGAAATTCTCATATACGGTTCTCAGAGGGGGAATTCTTTTGGATTACCTATCTCAATAAGGTATATGATTGGTTTGAGGAACGTCTCGAGATTCAGGCGATTGCAGATGATATAACTAGTAAATATGTTCCTCCTCATGTCAACATATTTTATTGTTTAGGGGGGATCACACTTACTTGTTTTTTAGTACAAGTAGCTACAGGTTTTGCTATGACTTTTTACTATCGTCCAACCGTTACAGAAGCTTTTTCCTCTGTTCAATACATAATGACTGAGGCCAATTTTGGTTGGTTAATTCGATCAGTTCATCGATGGTCAGCAAGTATGATGGTTCTAATGATGATCCTGCACGTATTTCGTGTATATCTCACAGGTGGATTTAAAAAACCCCGCGAATTAACTTGGGTTACAGGTGTGGTTTTAGGTGTATTGACTGCATCTTTTGGTGTAACTGGTTATTCCTTACCTCGGGACCAAATTGGTTATTGGGCAGTAAAAATCGTGACAGGTGTACCTGAAGCTATTCCTGTAATAGGATCGCCTTTGGTAGAGTTATTACGTGGAAGTGCTAGTGTGGGCCAATCCACTTTGACTCGTTTTTATAGTTTACACACTTTTGTATTGCCTCTTCTTACTGCCGTATTTATGTTAATGCACTTTCCAATGATACGTAAGCAAGGTATTTCGGGTCCTTTATAGAGAAGACAGATCATAGATATTTGTAATTGATCATATATCATATCGGGAAGGAACAATATTATTTCATTGCTACAAATATGGATTCATTGCTACAAATATGGATTATTGAAAAAATAAGACATGTTATTTGGATACTTCTCTTCAACACCGCATATTGGAGCGCCAAACACAATTAAGAGTTAAAATTTGGTCTAACGAAAGAACTTTATTGCTTTTCAAGTCCTTAAGGAGAGATTTTAGAAGTAAAGAGTTATAGAAGTTCAGGAGTCCCGATGTATAGTATTATTTTTGAGGATGATAGTGTTATTTCGATGATTAACACAACAATTGAGGGAATATTAAATTAATAGTATGACTTAACTTGATACACCACTAATTAACACCACATTCTTTGATACGTTGAAAGAATGAGATCAAGACGACTCCCAATGATTAACAACGAGATAAGAATATGAAAAAGAGTCTTTAAATCTAATTCAGCAAAGTTTCAAGTGAAATATACTTTTAAGGGTAAAATAGTAATTTTCATTATTAAGGGTATACACTCAAAATTACTTGAAATATGTCTTATTGATTATATGAATTAGTCTAACCTTAAGATGCAGGAAAGTGTGAATTGAGGCGACCCCAGAGGAAGTAGAGTCGACCCTGGCACACCCCTGGCACAGATGAACAATGAGTGGAGCCGACCCCATATATCTTTGAGCCGCTCCAGGAGAGGAGCCGACCCCAAAGAACCTTGAGCCGACCCCAGTTTGAAGCATCAAGAAAACAACTCTCTGCAATTTACTGAGAGGGCCGACCCCAAGTTTTCTTGAGCCGACCCCAGATGGAGCCGACCCCAGGAACACTTGAGCCGACCCCAATGGAGCCGACCCCAACTGAACATGAGCCGACCCCAAGAATATGTGCTCAAAACCATGTCTCTGGAATCCCTGAGAGGGTCGACCCCAATGGAGCTTGAGTTGACCCCACTGTAGCATGGGTCGACCCCAAGAAAGGTTGAGTCGACCCTAGTGAAAACAGCTGAAAATACAAGGTTCTGTGGTTCTTGAGAAGGCCGACCCCACTGTAGCAGAGGTCGACCCCAGATGAGTTCGATTCCACCAATTGATGGGGTCCTCCGCTCGGCCGACGGCTCCTCACCAAACTAATCCGCTGATCGCAGGCTTTTTGCCTTGCTAGAACTTCTTCCTTGGCCGAATATAGGTAACGCTTGGGGGGGATGCGATGCTCACACCAAAAAGATGAACAATATGCCTTCCAAGGATTTCACCAATGAAGATCAAAGGAACTTTTGGATTCAATCTCAAGTGGAAAGATCAATTACAAGAACAAAACAAGAAACATAAAGCAAAGATAAATTCGAGCAAAGGATTGGAAGGATCCCTTCCTAGCCTAATCTAATGAGACAGATTGATTTATCCCTCACATTCCCTGTCCTAGAACACAGATCTAAGACCCAAATTGGCACAAGTGCCTCGGCATGCATGCCGCCCAACCTCTCAACAAGAGGATACAAAGCTCTCAAGCTCTCACAAATGGCTCAAAAAAACAAAAATCCCCTTCTCCTGCGGCCTTAAGGGCCTTTAAATAGACTGCATAGAGGATCCAAGGAAGGAAGAAATCTACCCAAGCGGTAGGTCCTCTCTTCCTTGGCTGGTGCGGATTCGGGACACGCGACCCGTGTGGCTGGGATGCGGATCCCGGTTGGCCCGGACTCGCATCCGGGCTGGCTTTATGTTGCAGCGCTGAATTCGGGATGCGCGTCCTGGTTGGCTAGGATGCGGATCCTGGCTGGCTTTATGTGGGTGTCCATGGATGGGTGCTATCTGGTGGTGGCTGCATTGGGTTCGCGCGGGGCGCACGCGGGTGTGCGCTAGGCACGCACGGGCCCGCGCCGGTCTGGACAAGCTGTATGCTGGCCTGCATTGGCAGCACGCTGGCTGGTGGATGCTCTCGGGCGCACGCGGCCGGGCAGGTGGCCGGGCGCTCTGGCGGTTTCGGCGCGTTGGTGGACAGGCGCTCGGCTGCTCGCGCGTGGGCACCTAGGCGCAGGCGAGGATGGGCGCGTGCGGGCTGAATGCTGGGCGCGCGTTTGCTGGTGCTATGGGTGTGCGCGGGCTGAATGCTGGGTGTGCGCTCGCTGCATGACGGGCAAAGCTGAATGCTGCGGGCCTGCGCGCGGCCTGCTGGTGCGCGTGCGGTGCTGCTGCGCGCACGGAGCTGTTGGACGCGCTCGAGGGCGTTGGGCAAGGCCCTGCGCACGGGCTGGCTGATAGGTGCCGGGACGCGGGACTCGGGAGCTCTGGACGCGGGTCCTGGGCTCCCAGGTCTTGGGTCCTGGCTGCTGGGCATGAAGAACTACTGCGCATGGGCGGTCTGGCCTTCGGCGCAGTCGCTGTGCTTGGCACTGCACGAAGGCCCTGCGGCGCTGTCTGTGGGTCGCGCATGCATGTGGCCCGTTGGTCATGTCCGGCCGATGGCTGCTGGGCAAGCTGCGCCCGCTCGGACACTGGACGCCATATGCGCATGGGCGCGGAGGACCGGGCGCGCACGGGCGTGGAGTGTTGGGCTAGAATGTGCGGGCTCAGCGCACACTTGGTTGTGGCCATGCATGCCGAGCTCTGCTGCTGCTGCTGCTGATCGGGGCCAAGCGCGCGGGTGCTGGGATGGGCACCGTGCGCTGGCCTGCTGCGGTGTGCTACTGCAGGGGTCCACGCGCAGAAGCTGGGAAGGGCCTGTGCGTGGGCATTTTTGGCTGCAAGTGTCTCATGTCCTATGCCAGATCGGCCCCTTTGGCCGTGGAAATTTGATGGGACCTCATCATTCCCCATCCCTTGAAGAACATCCTTGCCCTCAAGGATGAGGTTGGAGTATCCATGTGCCATGCCATCGTGGTCATCCTTGCGATTGTGGAGGTACCCAAACATTTTATGGTGGAAAGTAGGAATAATGGGTACTAGAACAAACCTCCAATTAATCATCCCTTCTGCCCAACGTTGGTGCATAATTCCATTGGCTGTTGCTGTAGTTTCTTTGTAGAAGTTTGGTGCTGCAGCCTGGTCTGTAGGGCTCCTGGATGCAGATGCCGTGTGGCCCGGGCGCTGGCCTGGTGCAACCAGGCCATAGGTCCAAGCTTCTGTGGTTGGCAGAGTTCCAGGTGAAGGATTTGGCTGCTGGGTTGGTGCAGGGTTGCTGGATGCCGGCCTTGGGAGTGCTGGACATGGGTTTGTATCTCCCGGAATTGGGATCTTGGCAGTTGCCGTCAATTTGCTGGTTTTCTTCTGGTTTTGCCATTGCAGAATTTTCTGCTGTCACAGCCGGCAGGTCAGCAACCTTGGTGTGCCTGGTTGCCTCCTCCTTGGGGGCTGCTATGGCATCACTTGGTGGCTGGGTTGCTGCTGATGTTGGGCCAGCGACTCCTTCGCTGTGTGCATCTCCCGGCTTGGCTATATGTAGCTTGGTCTCTTTGTGGCTGCCATCAGAAATTGCAGCATCTTGATCAGGTTTGCAACAATGGCTTCCCTTCCACTTGTTGCCGCATTGAAAACAGAGACCATTCTTTATGTACCCTTGCAGCTTCTCCTGAGGTAATTTCCTGACTTCTTTGGGTTGTTCTTTGTTGCTGCTTTCAGCCACTTCTTTACCCGTTGAAGTCGTCTTCTGTTGCAAGGATTTAGAGTCCCTGCTGCTGCATTTGAAGGAGTCATTGCTGAGATTTCTTGGCTCCTTCTCTTGAAGCCGTGGACCCTTGATGGCATCCTTACCATAGCCATTTGCAATTGGCCTCTTCCATTTTTCATCCATGTAGTCTCCTCGGCCATAAGGCTTCTGAGCATGGATTGGTTCTTCATCCGATTCGGTGTCACAGGATCTCTTATCTCTCCACCTCCAATCCCTGCTCTTTAGTCTTCTTCTTTCCTCTATCCTTTTCTTTCTTAGCCTTTTTCTCCACTCATCTCCTGAATCACTCTCACTGTCATGCCTTGCCGGGCCTCGCCACAAGGCATATGACCAAGGGCTCTCACCATGAGATCTTCTGTACTCCCTCTCTCTTATTTTTTTCACATAGTCATCCCTGCTCAACGTTGGTTAACCAACTTACACCCAACGCAGAAAATTCTGTCTGCAACAACTCCCAAAATCAGCAACTATTCCCTGCCTAAGTTGCTGTCTAATCCCTTTAACATTCAACACAAATAAACAGGAGTTTTCTATAGATGGCGGAAAATCAAAATACTGCCACAATATAATCAAATCGTTGCAGAAAATCTGGTGTAATCAGCAAGTATATGTTGCAGAAATTTTCCAACCAACTGTAGACGTCAGATCTGAAATTTTCTGTGTTCCGAACGTTACCTCCTTGAAGAAGACTTGTCTCAACGAGGGTTAGACACTCTCAATGAAAGCACCAGTTGATGGGGTCCTCCGCTCGGCCGACGGCTCCCCACCAAACTAATCCGCTGATCGCAGGCTTTTTGCCTTGCTAGAACTTCTTCCTTGGCCGAATATAGGTAACGCCTGGGGGGATGCGATGCTCACACCAAAAAGATGAACAATATGCCTTCCAAGGATTTCACCAATGAAGATCAAAGGAACTTTTGGATTCAATCTCAAGTGGAAAGATCAATTACAAGAACAAAACAAGAAACATAAAGCAAAGATAAATTCGAGCAAAGGATCGGAAGGATCCCTTCCTAGCCTAATCTAATGAGATGGATTGATTTATCCCTCACATTCCCTGTCCTAGAACATAGATCTAAGACCCAAATTGGCACCAGTGCCTCGGCATGAATGCCGCCCAACCTCTCAACAAGAGGATACAAAGCTCTCAAGCTCTCACAGATGGCTCAAAAAAACAAAAATCCCCTTCTCCTGTGGCCTTAAGGGCCTTTAAATAGACTGCATAGAGGATCCAAGGAAGGAAGAAATCTTCCCAAGCGGTAGGTCCTCTCTTCCTTGGCTGGTGCGGATCCGAGACACGCGACCCGTGTGGCTGGGACGCGGATCCCGGCTGGCCCGGACTCGCATCCGGGCTGGCTTTATGTTGCAGCGCTGAATTTGGGACGCGCATCCTGGTTGTCCAGGACGCGGATCCCGGCTGGCCCGGACTCACATCCGGGCTGGCTTTATGTGGGTGTCCATGGATGGTTGCTATCTGGTGGTGGCTGCGTTGGGTTCGCGCGGGGCGCACGCGGGTGTGCGTTGTGCACGCACGAGCCCGCGCCGGTCTGGACAAGCTGTATGCTGGCCTGCATTGGCAGCACGCTGGCTGGTGGATGCTCTCGGGCGCATGCGGGCGGGCAGTGGCCGGGCGCTCTAGCGGTTTCGACGCGTTGGTGGACAGGCGCTCGGCTGCTCGCGCGTGGGCACCTGGGCGCAGGTGAGGATGGGCGCGTGTTTGCTGGTGCTATGGGCGTGCGCGGGCTGAATGCTGGGTGCGTCCTCGCTGCCTGACGGGCAGAGCTGAATGCTGCGGCCTGCTGGTGCGCGCTCGGTGCTGCTGCGCGCGCGGAGCTGTTGGACGCGAGGGCGTTGGGCAAGGCCATGCGCACGGGCTGGCTGACAGGTGCCTGGATGCGGGACTCGGGAGCTCTGGACGCGGGTCCTGGGCTCCTAGGTCTCTGGTCCTGGCTGCTGGGCATGAAGAACTCCTGCGCATGGGCAACCTGGCCTTCAGCGCGGTTGCTGTGCTTGGCACTGCACGAAGGCCCTGCGGCGCTGTCTGTGGGTCGCGCATGCATGCGGCCCGTTGGTCATGTCCGGCCGATGGCTGCTGGGCATGCTGCGCCCGCTCGGACACTGGACGCCATATGCGCATGGGCGCAGAGCACCGGGCGCGCACGGGCGTGGAGCGTTGGGTTGGAATGTGCGGGCTCAGCGCACACTTGGTTGTGGCCATGCATGCCGAGCCCTGCTGCTGCTGCTGATCGAGGCCAAGCGCGCGGGCGCTGGGATGGGCACCGTGCGCTGGCCTGCTGCGGTGTGCTATTGCAGGAGGCCACGCGCAGAAGCTGGGAAGGGCCTGCGCGTGGGCATTTTTGGCTGCAAGTGTCTCATGTCCTATGCCAGATCGGCCCCTTTGGCCGTGGGAATTTGATGGGACCTCATCATTAGTGTTGGCCCGCGGGGCTTTGCGGTCCCAAACCCCGCGCCAAGGTTTGAATGTTGTCGTGCGTTGGGACCGTCTTGATGTGGGTATCTCTCTTCCTTCTTGCTGCCTTGGAACCACGCCGTGTGCAGAAGCTTTGTTGCTGCCGGCGGTGGGAAGAATCAATGATGGGGCTCAATGGTTTGGACGAAATTGACTTTTGTATTCCAATAAGCAACAATTACAAAGGACTCCTTGCAAGATTGGAAGGAACCTTGCGACGCTTAGAACAATCTAAGGGGAGTGATGTTCTCCATCTTAGCCCAAGCCTTTCGGCCGAAAGAAAGAACAAAGGGATACAACCCTTGACTCAAAGCTGAAATTCAAATGCTAATCGATGCCGGACTAAGGGCCCTAATGGCTCCTCTTATAGGCTGATTGCCTTGGCTTATTTTGGACTTAATTCAAATGATAAGGATCTTCTAATTCTGCCGCCAAAGGGCTAACCAAGTTTGGCCCCCTGCAGCCATGTGCTACAATTGCTGGGCGCTCGGGATTGGCTGTCTGGTTGGCCTGTGCGCGTGTCCCTTGCTGATGCCGCCATTTGTCCGGGCGAAGCCTGATTTGGGCGCTGGGTTGGATGGCTTGGCTGCGCTTCCTGATTTGCCGAGATGTTCTTCCTGATTTTTAGGGATGCGCCGCTTTTGCCCTTGCTCCCACGGATTTCTAGCGTGGCCATCCCGTGCACGTTCATCTTGCGGCCTGCTGCATCCTGGCCGCCTGTGCCGTCTCCTGCCGGATCTCTATGGAAGAGCCCGCAGGCTCCTTTGATTATGCGCATATGCTTTCCTTGTTTGGCCCGGCGCTGATGCTTGGATGCCCGCCATGTGTCTCGGTCGGCTGGCTTTGGCTGGGCGCAATCTTGTGATAATCTTCCTTGTTTGCTCCCGCGCGCTGATGGCTGCCATTTGTCCCTTGGCTGTGCTCTCGGTCGGGCTGACCGTGGTTTTTCTTGTTTGGCCTTGCGCGCGGATGGTTGCCACTTGTCCTTTGGTTGTGCTCTTGGTCGGGCCGACCGTGGTTTTCCTTCTTTGGCTCTTGGCCATGCGCGCGCTGGCTGGTCTAGGTCCAATGTGTGCGGGCTCGGATGTCTTGCTGTGTTCTTGGCTGCGCTTGACCCGTGCGCTGATCTTGGACTTGTTTGGCTTGGGAGCGCTCGGCCGGATGCAGCCTTGGCCGAGCCTTGTGCTTGCTGTGCCATCTGTGTGTGCGCCCAAGTGCGTACGCATGGGTTGGTGCCCCTGGTTGCCGCCCGTGTCCATGCCCATGTCTTGCGTGCGCGCAACCCATCATTGTGTGGGCGCCAAGTGTTGGCGAGGAACGGGAAGGCGGCCTTGCTGTGCACTGGCCGTCCCTGGGCCTGGCGAGGTTCTGGCGCGCCAGGCGGGCGCGGATGCAGGGCGCTGGGCGCGTCGGACGGGCTCGGGCGCAGGGCACGGGGCGCGCCGGGCGTGCGCGGGCGTAGGGCGCGGGGCGCGTGCTGGTGCGCGGGGCCCTGGGTCGGCCTGGCGCTCGGGCGTTGGCCGGCCCGGGTTCTGCTCGGGTGCGCGGAGGCCTGCGCGCGGCTGGGCGTGCGCACGCAGGGCCGCCTGCGGCTGGGCATCGGGCGCGTGGAGGACCGCGTACCGCAGGTCGTTGGCCGCGGGATTGCGCGCGGGCGGGCGTGCGGGCGGGCGCTCGGTCTGGCGTGTGCACGTGGTTGAGCGCTCCGGCTGGTGTGCGCGTTGGTGGCCGCGCGTCTGCAGTGGGCGCGCGCAGAGGGCTGCGCGTGCCTGGTGCTGCCTGGGTGCGCGGTTGGCCGCGCTCTGCTGTGGCTGGCTGGGCGCGCAGTCGGCCGCGCGCTGCTGCGGTGGGCGCCGAACCTCGCGCTGGCGCTGGGAATGGCCTGCGCGGGGCTGAGCCGGTGGTTAGCTTGGTCGGCCACTGCTTGGGCAGATTTCCAAGCAGTGGATTTGGCCTGTGCGGTGGTCTTGGCCGAGGTTGGCCTCGGCCGTGCTCATTGTTATTTGGCTCGGCGGGCTGAGGTGGCTATCATCCCCCCCTCCTTGGAGAATACCCTTGTCCTCAAGGGTGCTATCGAGCAATGGACTTCCTTGCGGGACAGGGCGTCGGCCACCTTATTCTTTTTCCCTGGTTGATACACAATATCATATTCAAAACCAAGTAATTTTACTGCTGCTCAGGAGTCACGATTTTTGGTTGTAGAAGGTGTCGAAGAGCTTGTTGGTCGGTGACAATGGTGAAGCGACGTCCTAGTAGGTACGTTCTCCAAATTTTGACGGCGTGCACGACCGTGAGTATCTCCCTTGCATATGTGCTCCATGCTTTTTTCTACGGCCCAAGGGCTTTGGAAATGTAAGCTAATGGCTGCTTGTCTTGGGCTAGGACCGCGCCAATCCCTTCGTTGCTTGCATTGGTGAAGACTTGGAATGACTTGCTGAAGTCGGGTAATGCAAGTATGGGGGTTTGCGTCATGGCTCTTTTGAGATCTTCAAATGCTTGGCATGCCGCAGGGGTCCATTCAAATCCATCTTTCTTTAACATGGCTATGAGGGGTTTTGCAATAAGACCATATCCTTTGACAAACCTTCGGTAGTAGCCGGTAAGTCCTAGGAATCCCCTTAAGGCCGAAACATCCTTTGGCAGCAGCCAATCCGTCATGGCTTCAACTTTCCGATTGTCAACTCGAACACCATCCCCGGATATTACATGCCCAAGGTAGTCAAGCTCGGTCTGCACAAAGGCGCACTTGGAAGGCTTGATGAAGAAGTGATGCTCTTCCAAGGTGCGCAAGAGTAGATCTATGTGCCGCATATGTTCTTCTAGGGTCTTTGAATAGATCAAAATGTCGTCAAAGAAGACAATTACGAACTTTCGTAGGTGCGGCTTGAATACCTGATTCATGGCTACTTGGAAGGTTGATGGTGCATTGCAAAGTCCGAAGGGCATGACCAAGTATTCGTAGTGGCAGGAGTGGGTGCGGAACGCCGTCTTGTGGACATCTTCGTCGCGCATCCTAACTTGATGGTAGCCGGCCCGGAGATCTAATTTGGTGAAGAACTTTGCGCCGTGGAGTTCGTCGAGCATCTCATCCACGATGGGGATTGGAAACCGGTCTTTGATAGTAGCTTCGTTCAAGGCCCTATAATCGGTGCAGAACCTCCATGATCCGTCTTTTTTTCTTACCAAGAGGACCGGTGATGAGAACGGGCTGGTACTTGGCGGATGATCCCCTGTTTCGGCATCTCTTCAACTTGCCTTTCGATCTCTCCCTTCTGAAAGTGAGCATACCTGTAAGGCGAGACGTTGATTGGCTTGCTTTCTTCCTTAAGGCGAATGGGGTGATCGAAGGCGCGCTTTGGTGGCAGCGCTGTCGGTGTAGCTAGGACTCCACGGTGGGCTTCAAGGAGCTTTTGCACTTGCGGTGGCAAGCCTTGCAATTCATCCTTTGACTGCGGTTGAGGTCCCCCCGCAGCCACTCCTTGGTTGGACATCACGACGGCGAAGCAAAGGGCTCCTCCTCGGCACAAACGCTCGATCATGTTGGCTTCGCACG
Source organism: Phoenix dactylifera (assembly GCF_009389715.1). NCBI lineage: Eukaryota > Viridiplantae > Streptophyta > Magnoliopsida > Arecales > Arecaceae > Phoenix > Phoenix dactylifera. Next base: position 5,222,599 of record NC_052400.1, read on the forward strand.
GCCGAACTTCCTTGTGGTGGAGTGCTGTCCATATCTTCTTTTTTCCATTGAGCCGAAACTCCATGGTCATGGTATTGTAGTCTGTGACTACTTTTCCAATGCCCCGAAGCCATGCATTGCCAAGGACCACATCCAAACCTACAAGCTGGAGTACATGTAAATCTGCAGAAATTCTTACCTCTTGGATGTTGAGCCGAACGTCTTTGATAACTTCTTGGCACTTAAGTCTTTCGCCGCTTGCTACCTTAACTTCAAATGGCTCGGTGGCTGCCCCCTTGAGTCCTACACGCTGCAAGGCTCCCGGATTAATGAAGTTGGGGGAGGACCTGTTGTCAACGAGCAAGGACACTTCATGTTTGCTGATCCATGCCGTCGGCCGCATGGTTGAAGGCCGCTGCACACTGGTGAGGGCATGGAGAGATAGCTCGGCATCCTTTGGCATGGGACTGGTGGGGCTGTCTTCGGTGGGATCATCCTCATCAGAGGTGCTGCCGTCAATGGTTGCAGCAGCATTCTCATGGGCTTCGTCGTCGCTGCTGTTAATGTGTATGACATATGCTTGACCGGGTTTGCAGTGATGGCCCTTCTCCCACTTGGCGCCGCACTTGAAGCACAATCCCTTCTTGATGTATTCTTGCACTTCCTCTCGGTTGAGCCTTCTTACCTCAGGGGGTTGTGGTTTTGAAGTGCTTGCCGCGGCTGGATGAGAATTGGACGGCAGCGGGCTGACATGATTACGATTGGAGCTCTCCTTAGTTGGCCGCCGGCCTTGCTTCTTGAAGACGGCCAGGCTGCTTGAGCTTGATTTCTTTAGCGTGCCAAGGCTTGAGCCCGTCCACGAAGGTGCCAAGTAGTGCTTCTTCCGGCCAACCCTCCACCATGGTTTGGAGTTGGCGAAATTTGTCGATGTATGCTTGCACCTTGCCTTCTTGCTTGAGCTTGGTTGGCCGTGGTGATTGATGGTTGGTGAAGGTCCTCATTGGTTCATGAACTTCTGCACAAAAGCCGTCCACCCCAAGTAGTTCCCCTTTTTTTCATAGATGCTTCTTAGCCACCTCCACCACCTATTGGCTCTTCCCTTAAGATGGTAGCTAGCTAAGGTCACCCTTTCCTCTCTAGGGATCTCATACACTTGGAAATATTGCTCGACTTTATCGAGCCATTCATAAGGATCTCCTCCTCTAAAAGATGGGAACTTAATCTTAGGTTTTCGGACCCCCCTCTCATTTGGACCGAAACCCCTAACTCCATCCTCACGGTTCACCCGATCCTCCCTCCTTCCTTAATGTGCATGTCGGCCATGAGGCCTCCAAGGATGAGGGCTACCTACGGCCTCACTCATGGGTCTTTCCATACTTCTTGGCCGATCCTCCGTAGGGATGCTATCGGCCCATCTATCAACAAAAGTATTACCACATTCAACTCTTCCTCCTCTCCTATCTTCTCTCGTTTTTCTTTCTCCCTCATTATTTTTTTCTGCAAACCGCCTCTCTAGCCTTTCTATGTTGTCATTTCCTTCTCTTCTTATGGCGGCCAAAGAGGTTACCAAATGTTCCAACACCTGATTAACTTCGGTGTTGTTGTTTTCAATGGTTTCAAAGAGCCTTTGCGGGCTGAATGAATCACTACCCGACTCCATGGAACCTAACCCCTTACAATCAGAATTTTTTTACATATTTACAATGACTTTCAGATCTGATTTTCAGACCTCAATACAAGAACAATGGAGAGTATAGATCTGAAAAGTTAGAGGATACCCTTGAGATCGTCCTTCCGTGGATTTGGACTGAAGCCGATCCACCCGACGATCTCCGTTGAAGTTTCTCAAGGAAAGCACCAGTGTTGGCCCGCGGGGCTTTGCGGTCCCAAACCCTGCGCCAAGGTTTGAATGTTGTCGTGCGTTGGGACTGTCTTGATGTGGGTATCTCTCTTCCTTCTTGCTGCCTTGGAACCACGCCATGTGCAGAAGCTTTGTTGCTGCCGGCGGTGGAAAGAATCAATGATGGGGCTCAATGGTTTGGACGAAATTGACTCTTGTATTCCAATAAGCAACGATTACAAAGGACTCCTTGCAAGATCCGGAAGGAACCTTGCGACGCCTAGAACAATCTAAGGGGAGCGATGTTCTCCACCTTAGCTTAAGCCTTTCGGCTGATAGAAAGAACAAAAGGATACAACCCTTGACTCAAAGCTGAAATTCAAATGCTAATCGATGCCGGACTAAGGGCCCTAATGGCTCCTCTTATAAGCTGATTGCCTTGGCTTATTTTGGACTTAATTCAAAAGATAAGGATCTTCTAATTCTGCTGCCAAAGGGCTAACCAAGTTTGGCCCCCCTGCGGCTATGTGCTGCAATTGCTGGGCGCTCGGGATTGGCTGTCTGGTTAGCCTGTGCGCGTGTCCCTTGCTGATGTCGCCATTTGTCCAGGCGAGGCTTGATTTGGTTGCTGCGTTGGATGGCTTTGCTGCGCTTCCTGATTTGCTGAGATGCTCTCCTTGAATTTCAGGAATGCGCCGCTGTTGCCCTTGCTCCCACGGATTGCTGGCGTGGCCATCCTGTGTGCGTTCATCTTGCGGCCTGCTGCATCCTGGCCGCCTGTGCCTTCTCCTGCCGGATCTCTATGGAAGAGCCCGTAAGCTCCTTTGATTCTGCGCATGTGCTTTCCTTGTTTGGCCCGACGCTGATGCTGGGATGCCTGCCATGTGTCTCGGTCGGCTGGCTTTGGTCGGGCGCAATCTTGTGATAACCTTCCTTGTTTGCTCCCGCGCGCTGATGGCTGCCACCTGCCCCTTGGCCGTGCTCTTGGTCAGGCTGATCGTGGCTTTCCTTGTTTGGCCTTGCTCGTGGATGGTTGCCACTTCTCCCCTGGTTGCGCTCTTGGTCGGACTGACCGTGGTTTTCCTTGTTTGGCTTTCGGGTGCGCGCGCGCTGGCTGGTCCGGGTCCAATGTGCGCGGGCTCGGATGCCTTGCTGTGTCTTTGGCTGGGCTTGACCCGTGCGCTGACCTTGGACTTGTTTGGCTTGGGAGCGCTCGGCCGGATGCAGCCTTGGCCGAGCCTTGTGCTTGCTGTGCCCTCTGTGCGTGTGCGCCCAAGTGCGCACGCATGGGTTGGTGCCCCTGGTTACCGCCTGTGTCCATGCTCATGTCTGGCGTGCGCGCAACCCATCGTTGCGTGGGCGCCAAGTGTTGGCGAGGAACGGGAAGGCGGTCTTGCTGTGCACTGGCCGTCCCTAGGCCTGGCGAGGTTTGGGCGCGCCAGGCGGGGGCGGATGCAGGGCGCTGGGCGCGGCGGGCGGGCGCGGGCGTAGGGCGCTGGGTGCGCGCTGGTGCGCGGGGCCCTGGGTCGGCCTAGCGCTCGGGCGTTGGCCGTCCCGGGTGCTCGGGTGCGCGGAGACCTGCTCGCGCAGGGCCGCCCGCAGTTGGGCATCGGGCGCGTGGAGGACCGCGCGCCGCAGGTCGTCAGCCGCGGGATTGCGCGCAGGCGGGCGCGCGGTTGCGTGCTCCGGCTGGCGTGCGTGCTGGTGGCCACGCATCTGCAGTGGGCGCGCGCAGAGGGCTGCGCGTGCCTGGTGCTGCCTGGGCGCGCGGTTGGCCGTGCGCTGCTGCGGTGGGCGCCCAACCTCACACAGGCGCTGGGCATGGCCTGCGCGGGGCTGAGCCGGTGGCTGGCATGGTCGGCCATTGCTTGGGCAGAATTCCAAGCAGTGGATTTGACCCGTGCGGTGGTCTTGGCCGAGGTTGGCCATGCGTGGCAGCAGTCGGCCCGACCCCGCACATGCCCTCCACAGCGCCCATGCGAGGTTCGGGACCATCAGCCACGACTGCCCCAGCGCGCTGCCCACCGCACGCCCGCACAGCCACAACCTGTGCGCTGCCAACCGCGCGTGCACCAGTCGGCGCGCGGGCCTCCGCACGCACACCAGCAACGCGCGGCCCTCCGCGGGCCCCATCAGCCCGCGCACGGGCCTCTGCGCACGCATCAGCCAGCGCGCGCCCAACCGCGTGCGCCCCAGCCCGCACGTGGACCTCCGCGCGCGCTCAACTGGCAGCGAGCGGCCCTCTGCGTGCATGACCAGCAGCGTGCAACCCTCTGCGCGTGCACTCAGCAACCTCCAGGCGCCTGCGCCCAACCGCAGTAGCACGCGGTTCTCCGCACGCCCCACCAGCCCGCGCGCAGCCCTTTGCGTGCGCACCAGCCCGCGCGCGCCCGATCGCGCACGCACCAGCAGTGCGCAGCCCTCCGCGCGCACACATGGCCATATCCGGGTATCCGCGCCCGACCGCAGCAACATACGCGCACATGGCAAACCGCCAGCGCTCGCCCAACCTTGCTGAAGCACGCTTGGCGCTCTGCGCCCGCGCGCAACCAACGACCACAGCCCGAGCGCGCGGCCAACCGCACGCTCGAGCCACTGCAGCAGCGGCAGCCCACGCGTGGCCCTCCACGCGTGCCCCAGCAGCGCGCGCCCCTGCGCGCGCCCAGCCAGCAGCAAGCACCCTTGCACGCGCACTGCCAGCAAGCACAAACATCCCCACATACCAAATATGGCAGCTATGCAAACCAGCAACATGTGCATAGGCTGAACCCATGCAAATCAGCCTATGTTCGGCCAAGCCTGACCACATTGGCACTTGGCAAATCAAGCACAAACCAATGGGCTGTACATCAGCCAGCACATGCAACACGTGCGCCCAACCAGCGAAGAAGGAAAGAAGGCCCCCAAAGGCAGCGCACAGCCAAAAGCAGCAGGCCAAGCCACATGGAACAAATCCAAGCAAGGGGCCAAAGGAAGAAAGAGCACATGTAAAATGCGAGGAGGAGTCCGCGGACTCTTCCATAGCAAACCAGCGAGCAAGTGCATGGGCGGCGAAGATGCATCAGGCCGCGAGAATAGGAGGACGAGAGGACAAGTCAGCAATCCACGGGAGGAAGACTGCTGGATTCGCATCCCGGCCAACCAGGACACGCGTCCCGGCCAACCAGGATCCGCATCCAAGCCAGCCCGGGAGCAGCCAACAGCCAGCAGCCAAGGGATACCAAATCAGCCAAACCGTAGACACTTGGCAGCACTCGCACGGGACACCCGATCCAGCCAACCAAGCAACGCATCTTGAGCGTCCAAGTACCCAGCAGAATTCAGCACATGGCCAAAGGAATTCAAATTCAAATTGGATCTCCTCGTGGCTGATTTGGAATAGTTTTGAATTTCGAATTGCTTTCCAACAATAAGTTGATTTCAGCACATGGGCATTAGGCCTATATAAAGGAGCCATTAGGGCCCTTCAAAGGATTTTTATCTATCCTTTTGATCATTATAGAGTTGTATCTCTTTGTAGAGAGATGGCCGAAAGGCTTGGGCGGCACTTGTGCCGATTTCGGTCTAGGGGTTAGGCCTTAGATTTGGGCTAGTATGGGATACATCAATCCCTACTAGATTGTTGGCTAAGTGAGGGATCCTTACGATTCTTCATTAGATTGGGCTAGTAGAGATCCTTGAATGCTCTACTAGATTTTTCTTTTCTTTGTTTGTTCTTTGTTCTTCGTTCATCAATTCGAGAGTTGAATCCATTAAGTTTGCGTTATTGATTGTCTTTGTGTTTGAGTGATTCAACGAACGTTACCTATAAATCGGTCCAAACCATCCACCACCGCAAGGGCGGACGCCAAGGAGCGATGGCAAAGGGGCTTGGTGCGGGGCTTGGGACCATGAGCCCCCATCAACTGGTGCTTTCATTGGGAGTGTCTCACCCTCGTTGAGACAAATCTTCTTCAAGGAGGTAACGTTCGGAACATAGAAAATTTCAGATCTGACGTCTACAGTTGGTTGGAAAATTTCTGCAACATATACTTGCTGATTACACCAGATTTTCTGCAACGATTTGATTATATTGTGGCAGTATATTGATTTTCTGGCATCTATAGAAAACTCCTGTTTATTTGTGTTGAATGTTAAAGGGATTAGACAGCAACTTAGGCAGGGAATAGTTGCTGATTTTGGGAGTTGTTGCAGACAGAATTTTCTGCATTGGGTGTAAGTTGGTTTTAACCAACGTTGAGCAGGGATTTTGGGGTTTGTATTTGGACTTTTTGTTTGGATAGAAATTTCAAATCTATCATGGAGTCAGGGGGAGACTCAGATAACCAAAGGATGGTAGAGTCTTGGAAGAATAGTAATGCCAAACACGGCCAAGTGTTGAAGAATATCATGAACACTTTGGCCGACATAAGAAGAGAGAGTAACACTAATATTGAGAGATTGAAAAGGAGATATATAGTGAGAGGAGATAGATGGGCCGATGGTATCCAGGAGGAGGATCGGTCTAGAGGCTTGTATGAAGTAGAGAAGAGAGAAAATCAGAGGAAGAACATGAGTCAAAGAAGAAGATTAGAGGGCCGAAGTGATATGGTAGAAAGGAGATATAAGGGGTACTATGATGAGAGTATCGAGTCCGGAGAGGAGCCCTTCCATGCTCGAAGGCTTGAAGGCCGGAGAGAACACATGGATAGGAGGAAGAAAGGACTGATTGGTGATGACTATGGTGAAGGAGTTTTTGGGAGATCACGAAGATTTTGCAATAAGGAAGAAGCTACTAAAAAATTCTGCAATAATGTGAGTAATGCTAAGACTAGCCACGGCTTGTCGAACTTGGCCGCCACAGACCTTGAGGCTGCAGCCGAAACTCCAGCAGCAAACTCAAGCCAAAGTCAACAATCAAGTAGTGTTGAAAGCTCTGCAGCGGCAAGCCCAGGAGAGAACCAATCACCCGGCATGGCAGCAGTGGAAACAATCTGCAGCAATGGCAGCAAGCCTTTGCAATTCAAGGCATCATCCATGGGCAAGGAGGCGGCTGCAGCCACCAGCAGACTGCAAGCCAAGAAGGTTAAGAAACTTACCTGTGAGGAATTGCAAAACTTCATCGACAAGGGGTTGTGCTTCAAGTGCGGCACCAAGTGGAAAAAGGATCATTGTTGCAACTCCGGCCAAACCCTTTTGCTGGATGTTTGCAGCGAGCTAAAGACCAAAGGTGTCGCTGCAAATTCAGATCACAAAAGCAGCGAAACAAAAAACTCCAGATGCAACCGGCCGTGCCTTCATGATCCATGAGCATAGTGAGCCAGATTCAAGTGAAGGACCCGATGTTGCACCTGAAAATAATGCAGCAGCAGAAATTTCAGCCACCACCACAAATTCTGCAACACCTATCCAAATTGAGGCAATCATGCAAGCCCCGACTGTGCATCAGGCAGAATTCCAAGTGGCCAACAGGGAGACCAATTGCATTGCCACCAACGATGCTAATGGGAAAATCTGCAAAGCTGTCAAACTAGAAGCCCAAGCCAAAGAAATCAACAAAAAAATTGAAGCAGCAGCGGGTGGCGTCGCAACCTACAAACTACAAAACGGGCTTATATTCTACATTCGGTATGTTCATGTGCATTTGATTCCTAACTTCAGCAGGAACATGGCCAGGAACTCCCACGACCACAGGGATGACAACAATGTGGTGGCACACGAGCACTCCAACCGCACCTTTGAGGGCAAGGGTATTCTCCAAGGGAGGGGGAATGTTGCAAACCCCGCTCCGCCGAGTCAAATTTCAGCCGGGACAAGCAAGGCCAACCTCGCCCAAAGCCAAAACTCGGGCAAATCCCATGGCTTGGAGGCTTGGCCGAGCTTTGGCCAAGCGTGGCAGTAGCCGGCCCGACCCCGCACAGGCCCTCCACAGCGCCCATGCGAGGTTCGGGACCATCAGCCATGACTGCACCAGCGCGCTGCCCACCGCGCGCCCGCACGGCCACAACCTGCGCGTGGCCAACCGCGCATGCACCAGCCGACGCGCGGGCCTCCGCACGCACACCAGCGGCGCGCGGCCATCCGCACACCCCATCAGCCCGCGCACGCATCAGCCAGCGCACGCCCAACCGCGTGCGCACCAGCCCGCACGTGGACCTCCGCGCGCGCTCAACCGGCAGCGAGCGGCCCTCTGCGCGCACAACCAGCAGCGCATGACCCTCTGCGCGCGCACTCAGCAACCTCCGGGCGCCCGCGCCCGATCGCAGCAGCGCGCGGTACTCCGCACGCCCCACCAGCCCGCGCGCGCCCGACCGTGCACGCACCAGCAGCGCGCAGCCCTCCGTGCGCACACACAGCCATATCCAGGCATCCGCGCCCGACCGCAGCAACATACGCGCACATGGCAAACCGCCAGCGCTCGCCCACCCTTGCTGAAGCACGCTTGGCGCTCTACGCTTGCGCACAACCGACGACCATAGCCCGAGCGCGCGGCCAACCGCACGCTCGAGCCACTGCAGCAGCGGCAGCCCACGCGTGGCCCTCCACGCGTGCCCTAGCAGCGCGCGCCCCTGCGCGCGCCTAGCCAACAGTAAGCACCCTTGCGCGCGCACTGCTAGCAAGCACAAACATCCCCACATACCAAATATGGCAGCTATGCAAACCAGCAACATGTGCACAGGCTGAACCCATGCAAATCAGCCTATGTTTGGCCAAGCCTGACCACATTGGCACTTGGCAAATCAAGCACAAACCAATGGGCAGCACATCAGCCAGCACATGCAACACATGTGCGCCCAACCAGCGAAGAAGGAAAGAAGGCCCCCAAAGGCAGCGCACAGCCAAAAGTAGCAGGCCGAGCCACATGGCACAAATCTAAGCAAGGGGGCAAAGGAAGAAAGAGCACATGTAAAATGCGAGGAGTCCGCGGTCTCTTCCATAGCAAACCAGCGAGCAAGTGCATGGGCAGCCAAGATGCATCAGGCCGCGAGAATAGGAGGACAAGAGGACAAGTCAGCGATCCACGGGAGGAAGACTGCTGGATTCGCATCCCGGCCAACCAGGACACGCGTCCCGGCCAACCAGGATCCGCGTCCAAGCCAGCCCGGGAGCAGCCAACAGCCAGCAACCAAGGGATACCAAATCAGCCAAACCGTGGACACTTGGCAGCACTCGCACGGGACACCCGATCCAGCCAACCAAGCAACGCATCTCGAGCGTCCAAGTACCCAGCAGCATTCAGCACATGGCCAAAGGAATTCAAATTCAAATTGGATCTCCTTGTGGCTGATTTGGAATAGTTTTGAATTTCGAATTGCTTTCCACCAATAAGTTGATTTCAACACATGGGCATTAGGCCTATATAAAGGAGCCATTAGGGCCCTTCAAAGGATTTTTTATCTATCCTTTTGATCATTATTGAGTTGTATCTTTTTGTAGAGAGACGGCCGAAAGGCTTGGGCGGGACTTGTGCCGATTTCGGTCTGGGGGTTAGGCCTTAGATTTGGGCTAGTATGGGATACATCAATCACTACTAGATTGTTGGCTAAGTGAGGGATCCTTACGATTCTTCATTAGATTGGGCTAGTAGAGATCCTTGAATGCTCTACTAGATTTTTCTTTTCTTTGTTTGTTCTTCGTTCTTCGTTCATCAATTCGAGAGTTGAATCCATTAAGTTTGCTTTATTGATTGTCTTTGTATTTGAGTGATTCAACGAACGTTACCTATAAATCGGTCCAAACCATCCACCACCGCAAGGGCGGATGTCAAGGAGCAACAACAAAGGGGCTTGGTGCGGGGCTTGGGACCGTGAGCCCCCATCAACTAAGTGTTGGCCTGTGGGGCTTCGCGGTCCTAAACCCTGCGCCAAGGTTTGAATGTTGTCGTGCGTTGGGACCGTTTTGATGTGGGTATCTCTCTTCCTTCTTGCTGCCTTGGAACCACGCCGTGTGCAGAAGCTTTGTTGCTGCCGGCGGTGGGAAGA